>NC_044905.1:58033509-58333509 GCF_001633185.2 Quercus lobata | reverse complement strand
TATTGAGACCCACCAATACTAAAGACAAAGGAAGGCTCCCAAACATCATAATGAATAAGGTCAAAGATATCAGTGGATATTAATTCACTAGTATTGAAAGGCAAAGCTGGTTGTTTTCCTAACTGACATGAAACACAATCAAAATTTTCTGTAGACACTGAACCTAACAAACCTCTAGAAGCCAATTGTTGTACTCGAGAGGAAGATGCGTGACCAAGTTGAGCATGCCAAAGTGCAAGAGAAGGAATTGAAGAAACTGCAGTAGCTGCAGCAACAGAAACAGGAGCAACAAATGGAAGACGAAGGTTGTCCATGGGAAACATACGTCCAACTCTAAGACCAGTCCCAAGCTCCTGTCCCACCCTCGGATCCTGCACAATACACCCAGAATAAAAAAAAATAATGCGATAACTCAACTCAGCTAATTGTCCCACAGAAAATAAATTATAAGAAAGGTCAAGAGCATTAAAGACCCCAGGAACCGAGAGGTTAGAGGTCGAAACAGAACCAATATTATGACCAAATATTGTGGAACCATTTGCTGTGCAAATATTAAGAGCGTGTGGTGCAGGTTTAAGTTCAGAAAATAAGGACGTGTGAGGAGTCATGTGATTACATCAAGCGAAATCCATAAGCCAAGAGGAAGGAGACATACCAGATAAAGTTGAGAGAGAAGAGGAATAAGATGCATTACAAACCATACGAATGACATTGGCGATAATGTTTTTAAGGTCATCTATGGACATGGTGAAAGTGCGTCCTGAAGACTTAAACTATGTAGAGACGGGAGCCATTGGTCGGACACTCTCAGTGTTAGCAACAGTAGCAGCAGAAATTGAAACAGCTGATTTGTTGCGATGATAGCAAGTCTCAATATTGTGGCCAAAACGTTTGTACAAATGGCAAAAATGTTTGCTGGATTGTTGGTGATGATTATTGCAACCAGAAGAAGACTTGTTCTTATTCTTCATTTAGAAGCAAAATATGCACAAATGTATTGCAAAAATGAAATTTACGCGAAAAACTGAGCAAGGAGCACCTGGATTGCAAAAAAGTCAACCCCTGGAAAAAGTCAACGGTCAAACTGCCACAAAAGTCAACGGCAACTAGTGGAAGTCAACAGTCAAAGTTGAAAGAAGAAGTCAACTGCTAGATGACGCAAGCGAAGATGACGTCATCGGATGACACATGCGAATGATGTTAGCAATTAGGGCTGACATGGCAAAAATGACATCATCAATGACATCAGCAGGCGCGTGACTTACAGAGGTGGTGTGTGACTAACAGAGGTGGCGCGTGGCAGTACAACCGAGATGTGAGGTAACGCATGGAGGCGTGTGAGGGTTGTGGCTTTCGATGCAGACTATTATGGCAGCGCATGTGGACTCTATTAGCTACAAGACTTCCACGGTTGAGTAGATCGGCGTAAGACGATCTCAGTGGTACCTACAGAAAATTAATCAGAGCAATTTTTGAGGTGGTGATGTGAAGAATAGTGGTCTTTGCAATGTGGGACTCCTCAACAGCGATGTCTGCAGGTCCGGAACCCAAGGATGACGGCTGGGAGACGTCGAAGATTCAACGACGAAAGGCTGCAGCTACTACTATGACGGCGGAAGTGATGTTGAGAATGGATTAACACCAATAAAGACAAGACTGCTTAGAAAAGGTTAGAACAGTAGCTCTGATACCATGACAAAAATACCGAATGATTGTATTGTATTTCATCGTGAAAGAATATACATGAGTGTCTTTATATAGGAGGCATATGAGTGCAGTACAAGTAAGAGTGTATTACAAGAATGTGTGCTATACAAGTAATCTAGTTAGGCCTAAAGCCCACAACACTATACACGTTAACAGGTGTGATTGTTGCTCAAGCCTAGTTCCTTATCAAATAATATCAGAAAAATAAACAAACAAATAGTACTTCAATTCTTGCACTTATATCAAAACAGAGAGAAAAATTTTAATATCAAATCAATGTAATTCTTACATCTAGTTAGAATGACTAGAAAAAAAAATTACATTGTTATTCCATACTAATTCTAAAACCTACGTTCCTAGTTTGCACATGCAATATCAACTAAGAATCATCAAAAACTCCTTGGTCGCAGTAGCTACACTACAAAAAAGTTTTTTTTTAGCCATGTTTACAAAAAACGCGGCTATAGCTAACCTATAACTACCACAAACATGAACTGGCTCATCACTCAAGTTCTGTTGATGATCCCTCTCCTTCTTCAAGATCAATGTCACCACCTTTGTCATTGCTGATTTTCTCTTGAAATCTTGGGAGTGGTATCAGACCAGATTCAATTGACTCTATATCCTCCAGTAGATGTGCGTAGTGTATGCTTATTTGAGTAGGGGTTTTGGTAGGAATCAACACAACAATCTTCTCCCACTCTCCTTTTTCAAAGTATTCATAGTGCATTGCAAGAGCATTCTCGAACACTTTTTTTTCTTCCCAGCTCCATTCACTCGGCCCTGACATGGTTTCAGAACAAGAACCAGGACGGTAATGAAGCAAAACAATCACCAAGGGCAGCGATGTTTTAGGTTAAAATTATGCTTTGAACTTTGAAGTTGAAATATATACTGCACTATGAATTCAAACTAGAATCCGCCGACATAACGTATGCAAAAGTTCCACGAATAAATCAAAAAGATTCTTAATTACAATATTTGTTACTTACTGCAAAAGGAATTAAGTGGCACATATTAAACCTAGTCTTAACCAAACTAAGACCTCGTGATATATAATTGACTGCAAGTGTAACTATTATTCAGTTATTCATCAATTTTAAAAGAGACAACCTTTCATCACATAACACATTCTAGTGCGTCAATAATGATTTTATGTAAAAGCTAGATTGGATTGAGGGTAAGGGAGGGGGGAGTAAAGTAGAGTTGGTCAAAAATAGACTTATTTCCGACCAATTCTACTCTTTTCCTCATCAATCAAATGGACCATAAACCTCCTATTATATGAAGGGTTGAATATTGTGTTATCTCACAAGAGTGACTAAAATATTGAGTAAACTTAGTGAGACTATTTTCAAACTCTTAAATAAGAAATTTACAAGTCATCAATAACTTGTGGAATACACCAAACCCAAAAATAAATAAATAAATTTTTAATGGAAAAGGTTAACGAATACGCTAAAAACATTAGTTTATAAAATATCTTTAGAAATTTTTTATGGAAAAATAATTAAAAATTTAGTTTTTTTTCAGCTTTTTATATTTCCTATTAAAGTAATGTCAAAATTTTCCTTAAATAGTTTATTAACAATTGTCCTAAGAGCATCCATTAACTTGACACATTTGTAATATCAAAGTTTTAAATTTTGTATTTTTGTTGGGTATACATGTGCATGTGAAGTATCACATGGAATAATAACAAGAAGTGTTAGTGTTCAATATAACATAATTGGCCCAAACTCATGAGCTTATTAGTCTATTAACTATTTTATTATTAGAGTTTCCCCAAGGTTTTCACTTTCCAACAAGTGATATCAAAGCCCATGGTGTTGTACATGACAAGGTGGCAGAAGTGTCAAGCATCCCCTTCATAGTTGAAGTAGGGACAAAGTGCATGTACTTCTTACTGGTTCTCATCTGAGCCAACCAATAACATTACTTTTTTATTTATCAATAATCATTCACCATATCAACAGTTTTTAAAAGTTTTTATAAAAAAGTTTGTAACTCTAGCATTTTCCTTAATCATATTTTTCCGCATAAAAAAAAAATAGATAATAGTAATTTTATACAATTCATGAGATTGAAAATTTTATAACACGTAAAATCTTCGTGAGAGAATTAATCTAATATACTCCACCGTGGTTCCCATTAAAATAATTTTCATTTACCCAAGGACAATCTAAACAATCACTAGGTTTGGGGGTGAAATGATACTCGAATTATGAAATGTTTTATTAACAAAAATAAACAACATTTAATAATCACAATATCATTTTTTTTATTTTCTTTATTTGATAATTATGCACAACCCAAATTCTATTTGTCTGAGCAACATCTCTTTTCACATGCTAAGGACATTAGTTCATGCATATGTTAAAAATCAACAAGAGAAAGCCAAGCATCAATCCAAAACTTCATGGTATTCAACCAAGCATATTGTCAAAAAAAAAAAACTCATGTTCAATCACTCGAATGCATGTTCATATGGTTTATGTATGACTTACCTTACTAACCTCACAGCATCATAGCACCTATGCATCAATGCATGTTCATGTTTATATGCATGTTCATGGTATTTAATCAAAAACACAAACCCTAATCAATTATTTAATAAACAAACAAAAAAAATTAACCTACTGACCCAGGATTTAAACATGTAAAAACAAGTTAAATAGAACCTAAACATGTGAAAGAAAACAAGTAAGAAGGCAAGAAAAATGGATCTGGGTTTCTAGACATGAGTGTGCGTGCGCATACATAGGGCATGCGTGCGCATCCCAACTAAGTATATGTACGTATGCATAAAGTATGCGCACTTATACACGCCCAAAAATCTAAACCCTACAAAATAGATGATAGGCCAAAAACATATTGACCACTTGTGATAAATTAACTAATTAATTTAGCCAAACGAATTAATTAAGTTAATTAACATGCAAACACATGGCAGCACAAACAAATCACCAATAAACTAAGTATGCAGCGGAAAATAAATTTGGCACGATGATTTGTTTACGAATGGGGAAAACCAACACGGCAAAAACCCCACTAGGTGATTTTCAGGTCACCACTCCCGAAATTCCACTATTATCACAACAAGCAGTTACAAGTAAAGGAATCACAGTACCTTATACCAACCTATAGTTGAATCCTTACCCCAATACCCAATTGGACTTTTTCTGTAGTGACAATTTCTCCTTTTGATGCACGGCTCCCAAGTACATGACTAACCAATTGCGCAGATCCCAGTACGCGACTTCAATCACCAACTAGAGAAGATTGTTGGCTACAAAGTTCTTCAGTTCATCCACACGATGAAGATCAAGAAGATGCTTGGTCACAAAACCCTACGGTGCACAAACACAGCAACTTCTTCAGAAGAGATGAACTAGGGCAAAACTTTGTCTCCGGTCACAATTTGCTTAAACAGATTTTTCTCAAAACTTGTGCAACTTGTGAACTCTTTGACGGCTCTTAAAATAATCATTTTATATGTCTAGGGTTAGGAGAAAAGAAGTCCTAAAGATACATTCACGAATTCCAAGAAAACATATCAAAATTTCTATTTATTTCTTAAACCTTGACAAATAGGAGGTGTCGAGCAGCTGTCGAGCACACGAGCTAAACAGCTTCTTAAACCTCGACACATGCTAGCTGTCGAGCTTTAATGAACTTGCACTTCTCAGCTTGTTTCTTGGACAGATTTGATGATTTCAACACTTGATCTTGAAACACAGTTTCTTGAAGTATTAAAAACACCTAGATCTACCCAATTACAAATAAAGTACGTTTTGTCAAAAGATTAGCCAATTATATAAAACAGTGAATCACATATGTCCTAACAATAGAAAAGAAAACTAAACAAAACAAGAAAAGCTAGCAACCTAATATACTTCTAACATGAACACAAAGCAAACCTAAACTAACATTAACATATTAAAGTAATAAAAACATATAAACCAACAATAAAACAAAGAAAAGTGAAGAGCCAAAGTTTGAACATTTACCTCAACACAAGAACTCTCTAAAGCTTAATTTGACCATTTCCCTCAATCAATCTAATCACCAACAAAACCAGCAAGTTAATAAGCTTTAGAACTCTAAAGGTCAAGAACAAAATAGGTCCCAACCAAGTAAAAAATTTACTTAAGGATGTTTTGTGAAAAACTCCCTCTTTGATTCACTATTTTCTAATGAATCTTCTTTGTTTCGCCTCCTCTTGAAAAAGTGCATTTGATGGCTTCCAGACGATGTGGGATTCATTCCACACGGAATTATGTGCAAAAAACTTTCCTTTCATAGTTTCTGGAACCCTAGATGCGTGTGCATACTCGAGTAGGGATAACAATAGGGTAGGGCAATTTCGAAGGATGGGATCTTCGCTCCCACCCAGCATGGTTTTGTCTTACCCCATCCCCGTATAGCCCCACATGATGGGGAAAATTTTCTTACCCCATCCCCACCACTTGGGGCCCTCCAAAACCCCGTCCCACCACGTAAAACCTACTTCTTGTTAATTTGCCCACAACTATTACAATTATTTTTAATAAAACTTGTTTCGTTAATAAAAATATACTTGAAATTACAAATAAATTTATCCCATCAAATCAAACTAATTTTTAGCAAAAATTGAATAATATTATTAAAATATTTAACAAGACAATATCACAACAAAAACAAAAATCTCAAAATACAAAATCAATGATTCAATAGTATATAAATTTGTTTATAATAAAGACAAAAGAAAATGTTAAAATTGGTACCTTATTTCCAATCTTGCTAGAGAAAAAAAAAAAAAAAAAAAAAAAAAAAAAAAAAAAGACAAAAAGCCTTATTGAGTAGAATAAAATAAGTTGATGATATGTTTTTTAAATATTAGGATTTTAGGGTATGATAAAATTACAATTTAGCCCTTATCAATGCAGGGCAAAGCGAGGCAGGGATGGGGTGCAAGGTTTTCAGACCTGGACCGTTCATTGAACCGTAAAAGGGAGAGATTCAAGATTTTTGAGGTCGAACCGTGGTCGAACCGTGATGATGTCATAATTAATTTAATAATTATTTTAAATATATATAAAACATTAAATTAATTAAAAAAAATAAAAATTTTAACTAAAACAGTCCAAAACAAGTATAGATAGTATTTTTTATAACATAACTTTCATAATACAAATAAAAATTATTAAATTCTAAAAAAACATAAATAGCTATTGAGTTTTTAAATTATTTTTAAGTCATTACAAAGCATACTTTAGTACCCAATAATTTTTATTTTATGAAACCCAATAAAATAGTTAAGAGGCAAATTAGTTTATTTACTCATGACCAAGCCCATTTGATTGTGGATCTTTTTTTTTTTTTTTAAGCCCATTTGAATAGTCACTGTTCACCATTTATCAAGAATTAAGAAAAAAAAAATATCAAAAGTTAGATCTGACTCCATGCATTTATGTTAAAGTTAAATAAATAACAAAACCCAAGGAGAAGTGCTTGACAGCAGGCAAGCATTATATTGTGACAGCAAATAACTGAAGCACGCAGTAGCAAAGAAGTCTCCGGAAGCAGTGAAAAAGTCTACAACATTTTTAGCAATATTTTCACAATAAAATTTATATAAAAAATTATTACTAGTTCTAATTTAAATTCACCATTAAAATTATTTTTTTACTCACCAATATTAACTAATAACAACCTATTACTTAAAATTTATTGTGAAATATTATGAAAATATTATAGTACCATTTAATTGTGATTTTTTATTCTTTTTACTTTCTTTCCGTCCATACGTTTCTTTTCCTTTTCTTTTCTTTTTTTTTTTTCTCTTGTTTTTTTTCATCCACACACGTATCCCCATCTCCACTGACCCATTCCTCTCAAGTCTCATCATGGTTTTATTTTTCTAGACTCTTCCTCCACTGTCCACAGCGTCTTCTCTGCTTTTATTTTTCTTTCTTCATCTCTAGCTCTCTCTGTCTCATCCTCTTTCTCTTATACTCTCACCGTGTCACACACACATTACCGGGGGAGAACAAAGCCGGAATTTAAAGCTTGATTCGCCCAAGAGAAGAGTTTTTGAAGAGAGGGAGCTGCGTGATGTACTCTGAAGAGAGAAGAAAAAGAAACATGAAGACATGTTGTGTTTTTCTGGAGATGGTAGTGGCAGTGTTTATGAAAACATGATGTACTTCCAGTAGTTGTGTTTTTTTTCTTCTGTTTTTCTGTGTGTGTGTGTGTGTGTTTTTTTTTAAGCTGCAGATTCAAAGGGAAGCAGGAACAGTGAGAAGCGGTTTGATCACGGTTCTGAGAACCGTGAGGTCCGACCGTGGTTCACACGGGTCCTTGCTTTTGTCCTCTAGAACGGCTCTTGATGCTAAAAGAACCGCAAAAATGAGCGGTTCGAGGTTTTTCCGGTCGGACCGTACGGTCCGGTCCGGGTTTCATAACCATGATGGGGTGGGGTGGGGTGGGGCGGGGCAGGTTGGGTCTAAAAAGTTTAAACCCATCCTCGCCCCGCCCCGTGGTGCGCCCCATCCTCGCCATATCACTTTTGCGGGGTGGGGAAAACTCACGTGGGGCGAAGCAGGAAGGGGCGGGTTAAGCAAGGCAGGGCAAAATTGTCATCCCTATACTCGAGGTATGCATGCGCATACCCTGAGTATGCATACTTATAGTTTGAGGGTGCGTGCACATACATGTATATGTGTACGCACACTTAGGGTTCCAGCAGCCTTTCTTTTCCAAAAATAGGTTTATTCTTCCAAAAAAAAAATTATTTCTTCCATAAATAAATCCTCAAGTCAATATTTACAAGATTAGGCCCCAAATCAAGCTTAGGCCTCAGAGTAATGTCGTCATTGGGGAACAGGGGTTCGAGTCGTAATGGGTACAAAATGAGATGTCTACAGTCTTTTATGAGCTTCAACACTTCAAGGAAGATCCCAATAACTAATACCAATGAAGGAAATAAAGAAACCCACCTATGGTCATATGACTCATATCTAAGAGATATGAGAACATACCTCTAGGTTTTGACACAAACATTTAGATCCACACATGCACAACAAAAGAAGAATGTTGAACCACAACATCTTTCTATGATTTCAGCAATGAGCAATGAACATGACCTTTGCAGACTCTAGGGACTTGTTGGTACGTAGGAACCGTGAGATACGAGCACCTACAATAGTCCACATACCAGATCCCACGGTTTTTCAGTGATGGAACCCTAAAAGGGAAGGAAAGTACAAAGAAGAGAGAAAAAGAAGGCTAGAGTTTCCTCCTTATGGGTGACAAGTTATGAAGGAGGTCACCTCAGTGTCTCACCACCTTTCTTGATCTAAAAAACTTGCTTCAATAACCTATTACACTAAACCCTAGAGTTAGGAATTTTCTAATACGAGGCTACCCACATGGTTGCACATGAAAAAAATGAGACAGAGACAGAGAGAGAGATTGAATAGGAAAAAAAACCTACAGAATGCTACAATACTCTTCCCACCCTTTTTTTTTTTTTGGAACTAGTTAGAAATCTTTCTAACATGTGCTCCCTTTACAGATGATTTTGATTCCAATTTTTTTTGTGGGGTGTATGATATGATTTTTGTATATTTATTGTTTGAAACTTTAGTTTACATTTGATTAGATTCACAAGCATTTGTTTCTGTTAGAGATATATTAGCCTATTAGCATAGGCCCAAGCCTAATTCTACCTTGTGTGCAAGCCAAGTCTCCTACTTGTACTAGAAGTAGACATTAGTCTAGGGTTTAGTCTACTATATATACACATGTTATGATTCATTGTAACACAGGATTTGTACTACACTATAATATATTATTGATGTAGCTCTTTAGGGTTTCCTCCGTGGATGTAAGCCGTTAGGCTGAACCACGTAACCCTTGTGTGTTACTATGTTTTATACTTTATGTTTTCGCTTCCGCATCTATACTAGCATATTCAACATGGTGTATCAATGCTAATATTTATCATGGTATCAGAGCCACCTTCCTATGGCCATGGTTTTCTGTCCTTACGGTATATTTAAGAGCAATCTTTGTCTTCCTCGGTGTTTTTTTTTCGCTGCGTTCATCTTCTTTGGCTTTCTACTGCTGCCGTTAAAACTCTCCGGTATAGTCATGCCACCGTTAGAAGTCGCATCAACACTGCAAGACCATTGCCTTCCTCAAGCTACCGTCACAGAGCCAAACTTCATTCAAGGGATCTTTTCAACCTTATCAAATCTCAAGATTTCATCAAGCTTCCATCTTGAGTTTGAGATGGGGTGTTAAAGATATATTAGCCTATTAGCATAGGTCCAAACCTAATTTTACTTTGTGTGCAAGCCAAGTCTCCTACTTGTACTAGAAGTCTATTAGTCTAGGGTTTAGTCTACTATATATACACATATTATGATTCATTGTAACACAGGATTTGTACTACACTATAATATATTATTGATGTAGCCCTTTAGAGTTTCCTCCATGGATGTAAGCCGTTAGGCTGAACCACGTAACTCTTGTGTGTTACTATATTTTATACTTTATGCTTTCGCTTCCGCATCTATACTAGCATATTCAACATGGTGTATCAATGCTAATATTTATCATTGCTAATGTCAGCGAGACGGTTGATGCACGTGACTGCTTGCGTCATCCGCTGACATCATCTTCTGAATCTGGATTTGACCGTTGACTTTTCAGGTTTGTGTGCAAGCCAAGTCTCCTACTTGTACTAGAAGTCTATTAGTCTAGGGTTTAGTCTACTATATATACACATATTATGATTCATTGTAACACAAGATTTGTACTACACTATAATATATTATTGATGTAGCCCTTTAGAGTTTCCTCCATGGATGTAAGCCGTTAGGCTGAACCACGTAACTCTTGTGTGTTACTATGTTTTATACTTTATGCTTTCGCTTCCGCATCTATACTAGCATATTCAACATGGTGTATCAATGCTAATATTTATCATTGCTAATGTCAGCGAGACGGTTGATGCACGTGACTGCTTGCGTCATCCGCTGACATCATCTTCTGAATCTGGATTTGACCGTTGACTTTTCAGGTTGACCGTTGACTTTGACTGGCCGTTGACCGTTGACTTTTTCCTGGTTTGACTTTTTCAGTCCAGGTTCTCCTTACCCAGTTTTTCGCGTAGATTTCATTTTTGCTGTCTATTTTTGCATATTGTGTCTCTAAATGGATAAAAATGATATTTTTGTTCCTCGCCCCATCAATACTGTATTGGAGGGGAATAAAAATTACTTATCTTGGTCTCAAGCTATGCGCAGTTTTCTTAAGGGTCGCATGCTCTAGCATTATTGTACTGGTGCAATCACTATTCCTGTCAAGGGAGCAAGTGAAGAAGATGCTATTTTTCTTGGTCACATGATTGAATGGGATAGTCATAACCACATGATCCTCACATGGATTCGGAACACTTCCATTCCCTCTATTTCCAATCTGTTGGGCAGCTTTGATGATGCAAAATCTGCATGGGATATGTTGGCCAAAAGGTACTCCACTACTCATGGATCCATGAAATATCAGTTAGTGGTTGAATTGCATCAACTCAGGCAAGAACCAGGGCAATCCATCAATGACTATTATGATCAGCTTCGCTTCATTTAGGACCAAATTGACCTTTCTGATCCAACTTGGGCATGCTCAAAGGATGCTCAGCAATATGCTTCCATCAGAGATGAATTTCGCCTCTATGAATTCCTGATGTCACTTCACAAGGATTTTAAGCCCATTCGAGGTCAGCTTCTAAATCGCAGTCCTGCTCCCTCTCTTGATACTGCTGTGAATGAGTTAGTTAGAGAAGAAGCTCATCTTGCAACCCTTCAAGCCCAGAATAAGCTCAATGTTTTGGCTATTACTCCATCTACTCCACTCATAGAGCAACCTCAGCAATCAAGTGATTCCTCTAGCTCTAACAATCGTCGCAAGCAGACCAACAAAAAGGTTTGCAACTATTGCAAGCGTTCTGGCCACACCATTGAGACTTGTTACCGTCGCAACAAATCTACTGCCGTTGTTGCTAATACTGAGCCTACTCCGCCAATGGCTTTCACCTCAGCTGAGTCCCAGTCTTCTGGATCCACTATCAACCTCTCTCCCACTGAACTACAGGAGATCATAGCTCAGGCTGTTCGTATGGCTGGTAATACATCTCTTTCCACTGCCCTATCTGTTCTACCCGGTAAGTCTCAAACTTGGCTTTTTGATTCTGCCTGCTGCAATCACATGACACCTCACTCGTCCTTATTCTCCAAACTTGACCCTGCACCACATCCTCTAAATATTCATATAGCTGATGGTTCCACCATGCATGGAAATAGTTTAGGTTTTGTTTCAACCTCTAACTTTTCTGTTCCTGGAGTCTTCCATGTACCTGACCTATCCTATAATTTGTGCTCTGTGGGACAATTAGCTGAACTAGGTTATCGCCTTATTTTTGACTATTCTGGGTGTATTGTGCAGGATCCGAAGACGGGGCAGGAGCTTAGGACCGGTCCTAGAGTTGGGCGTATGTTTCCCGTGGACAATCTTCATCTTCCACCTGTTGCTCCTGTTTCTGTTGCTGCTGCTGCTGCTGCAGTTTCTTCCCTACCTTCTCTTGCACTTTGGCATTCTCATCTTGGTCATGCACCATCTTCTCGGGTACAACAGTTAGCGTCTAGGGGTCTGTTGGGTTCTGTGTCTAAAGACAATTTTGATTGTACTTCATGTCAGTTAGGAAAACAGCCAGCTTTGCCTTTTAATAACAGTGAATCCATTTCTAATAGTATTTTTGAGTTAATTCATTCTGATGTTTGGGGACCTTCTCCTGTTGCTAGTATTGGTGGATCTCGATATTTTGTTATTTTTATTGATGATTATTCTCGTTATAGTTGGATTTTTCCTATGAAATCTCGTTCTGAAATTTTACCAATATACAGTAATTTTGCAAAAATGGTTGAAACACAATTCTCCAAACGTATCAAAACTTTTCGATCTGATAATGCTCTTGAATATACTCAATATGCGTTTCAAGCTCTGTTACATTCCTATGGCACTGTACATCATCTAACTTGTCCAGGTACCTCTCAGCAAAATGGTCGAGCCGAAAGAAAACTTCGTCATATTCTTGACACTGTTCGTGCTCTTCTTCTTTCTGCCAAAGTTCCTGCCTCATTTTGGGGTGAAGCTACTCTTCATGCTGTTCATGCAATTAATCGCATTCCAAGTGCTGTCATCCATAATCAGACTCCGTATGAGCGTCTCTTTGGGTCACCCCCTGACTATCATCACCTTCGCTCATTTGGATCTGCTTGTTTCGTTCTTCTTCAGCCTCATGAGCACAACAAACTTGAGCCTCGATCTAGACTTTGTTGTTTCCTTGGTTATGGTGAAACTCAAAAGGGGTATAGGTGTTATGATCCTGTCTCTCATCATCTTCGTGTTTCTCGTAATGTTGTCTTTTGGGAACACCGATTGTTTGTTGAACTCTCTCACTTTCGTTCTTCCTTAACTAACTCCTCTGTTTTAGAAATCTTTCCAAATGAGTCTCTTGTTCCTTCTACAAATACTTTTGATCCTTCTTTGGACTTCTCTCCAGATATTTTTTATGCTTCTCCTAGACAAGTTGAAGATGAACAGGTTGATGACGAGCTACCCCACCTTGAGCCTGGGTCCCCTGCTCCTGCTCTGCCTGAAGATCCTCCACAAGACATTCCACCTCGCCACTCAACCCGGGTAAAATCCATTCCTCCACATTTATTTGACTATCATTGTTACACTGCCCTTGCTACACACAAAGTAGAATTAGGTTTGGGCCTATGCTAATAGGCTAATATATCTCTAACAGTTTCTTTTTTATTCCCTTAATTTAACAAGGAATTTCCTCGAACAATTGGTGGGCATGAGTGCGTGACATATCCACAATTCAAAGGGCTTGCTCACATTGAACTCCAACACCTCTCTCTGCCGTGACATGAGTTTCGAGATTGGGTGGAGGATCTTTTGTTAGGCAAAGGACCACCATACGTGCAAGTGTGGGGTTGTGGCTGTTATTTTGTTTGGATTCTGGAAAAATTCTCACTACGGTGATGCCATGATGTGGTAGTGGGGTTTGGTGGCTGAAATTTTGTTTGGATGCCTATAAAAGAAAATGTTAAATTAAATTTTTTGTTGTTGTTAGTTTCTTATAATTTTTAGATTTTACAAATTTCATTTTAATAATTGACATGACAAAATAAAAATGACATGATATTATTTTATTTGATCTTATGTAATACTTAACAAAAAGTATAGATAGAATGGTTGTTAATGCAAGCAGAATATAACTTCAATGGATAAAATTCAAATTCTGAAATTTGAAGATATAAAATCCAAATACCCAAAAACTTAAGAAGTGTAATTTGCAATTGCACTTTAGCCAAATTTTTTTGAATATTTTTTATTGAATGTGAATTTTGACAAATCCACTAATAAATTGCATTTCTTATTATCCTTTATACTTGTAAGATTTCAAGAATATAAAAAATCAATAACTATGTCTTCAAACAAATTCTTCAATTTCAAGTTTTTGTAATCTTAAATTATGCACATTAATACGTTTATAGATTTAAAAGTAATTAACATCCGATTTGAACGAAATTTCAAATTTAACATGCATGTTAAAAACATAAAGAATATGCAATTAAACTGTTAAATTTTCAAAATATAAACTGATGTTAATTTTTAAGTGAGAGATGGGAATCTAGTTTGAAGGGAAACTTTATCCATTTTTTAATAATTTTAAATGATTATTTTATTAAAATAGATCACATACACCACAGACAATTACCTTTTGTCCACAGCCAATGAAAGTGAAACAAAAGGAACAATTTCACCATTCTCAAATCCTACGACAATTCTTTATTAATTAACACAAAAGGGAATGTCTTACACTTAGAACAATTAAAATTTATAAACAAAAATTTAAAAATAAAAGTAAATAAAAGGAAAATTTTATTCATGTACAACGAGGCAAATACACCAGTACAATAAACACTGTTAGCAATTGTCCTAAAGCTCATTATTTTTCTATGTAATTATTTACACGTTTCAAAACAAGCGAATCACAACTTAAAACTCCAACTTAATTTCTGGGTTTTGAGAACCTACGTTGTTCTCAAACTTCTTTGGAATGTTGGTTGCAACCTTAATTCCACCGTTGTAACCATCCATCAGCATCTTTGCTATCTTGGATCTCCATTCTGAGCTGTCTCTCTCATTCTTCCTATCATGCACAACTCTGTCACAATAGTTAAGCATTGATCCCAAGCCGCTATTTGGTACCCAACCGTATTCCATTAAAACCTTCGCTTCCCCTTCAGTCAAGTCTTCTCCAACCTTAACAGATTCCCAGGCACAAGACACAATTAAACAGCAAAAGACTTTTATAGGCAAATAGCATCAATTTCATGTTTATAGATTATTACAGAAGCATCATGAATTTGTTTAAAAATAGTTAGAAGGAGATTTCATTTAACCAGCATTTAGCATTACAAATTTTGTGTCCATCCCCTTCATAATTAGCTAAACACAATATGGATACTCAAACCACATTGCATTTTCTACTAGTCACCAGTCTAGCATGATAAAGACTTTCATTTCAGCTGCTTCTTCCCCAAATCATTTGCATTGTATGCAATATTACAAAATTCAAGCCATGCCAAGCATATGTATTAGTGTATTACCTAGAGTTCTTCAACATTTGCACATTCTACCTCAATTATATTAAGCTCAACATTCATCTTTACTAAACATATATGGACCTCAAAATACATTACTATACAGCAGGTAATCACAGAGAGTCAAGAAGACAGTTGATGATAAAAACAAAGAAAAATAAGAACCAAATAATCTTAACCGTAAATCCAGTTAGAGAAATCTACGTCATAATTCTGGGTGGTTCCTAAAACGCTCAACCCAAATCCAACATGATTAATAAGGTCAACTCCAAACCAGAACCATCAAGCCAGTATTATTCTCAGAATTTAACATTTTTAAAAAGTTACTCTAAAAAAAAGGAAATTTAATAAAATCAAACAATCGGCTACCCCTGATAGAAAACTTTTTTTAAGGTAGCCTTTGGCCCATACTAATGAAATGCATTTGTTCATCTTCTACTAGACTCTTCTTGCACCAAAATAGGAAAGAAAAAAAAAATCCCTAATTACAACTGATCTGTAGAACTTGGATTGGCAGGTCAAGAGCCCAAACAGACCCATTTTTAATGGTGGGATCAACTTTAGGATACCCAAAACCAACCACCTGCTTAGTAACAGAACCACCCAACCCAATCTACTTTTAAAGCAAATTGATGGATTTAAATTAACTGCCAGCTATGAATACAGGCCATAGCTAAAAGAAATTAGATTGCAAACAGACTTAACACTAGAAGTAACTTTTCTTTTCTTTTTTCCTATTGGGATCAATGACATGAGAAGCTAGTTATGTGTACAAATTCTAAATGTAATGAGAAGCTACTCAAATTTTTATTACCATGAGCACACATATGAAAAACTGACATTTGATAATCAGAGAAATGAAACAGTTAAAGTAACGTAATGCAGAGTACAGACAACACACAAACACACCTCCTTCGGGCTACTATACCAATTTTTGTATGAAAATAGTCTGGAAACAATGTTAGCAATAAGCATTAGTATATACCTTGGACTTTTCAAAATCCTAGGAATATTTTAAAAAAAAATGGTAACAGCCTACACATGATGTTAGAAGTTAACCTAACAGAGTTTAGAATCCAGTCAAGTGTCCCAAGCATCAGATTGAACAATGACATAAAAAATTTTAAAACCAAATTTCCTAATCTAGGAGCAGAAGGTTGAGGTCAATGTAGTTTCCTACCCAGTCATACATGGCCCCATGGCACATCTATCATAGACATTTATTATATACATACAGTCCTAGCAGGCCAATTAATATAACAAAGTCAGTAATAACCATAAGAAAATGATATAATTGACCTGTCATCTTGAAAGATGCACTAAAGCCATTACCACTAATGCTTTGTTCTCAATTAGAGAAACCCTGCCACAGCTACTAAGCCTCATTGCAGTCACCAAACGCTTGATCTGCCAGTCAACGGGTAAGGAATCCACTATCTCAAAAAAGTACGTTGCATAGCCATATTCAGGACGTTCCAGCACTATCCTGGATCAGGAACTCTAACATTAGACAACTAGACAAAAAGATAGACATCAGACATCATTTGGGTAAGAAAGCATCAATCCCAAAAGCTTGGGCTATTAAGAATTAGGTCTATATCAGCAAAATGCTAACACTAACACATCACCTAATGTGTGCACTTTCCAAATAATACCGAACCAACAGCAGGCCTAATATTTTCAGAACACATGAAACTAATAGGTTTTGGATCATTGAGACTTATAAAACAAGGATCCTTTAAAAATATACAGCTTTAATACAATGTTAAAACAATCAATTCCAACTTTCAAATGCTGAAGCTATATTAGGCAGTATGCCAACAATGTCAAGTTGACAAACATACAAATAATAGCAATTTTATGATGAAAATCATGCACCTGTTATGTCTTTTAAAGACAAATATAAATGATTGGAGGTCTCGGCACCACCCCCATTCAACAGGCCATTGTCGAAACTGCAAATATCGGGCCTATAAAAAAATGAAATAACTTAAATCAGAAAAGAATGACTAAAAAAATTAAAACTTATCACCCAATACAAAAAGATGGTTAGCTAATGGACAAAAATGAGTATGACATCCACTATATTCAGATAATCAGGTTTAAGAAATTTGTTACCTGCTCCACAAGTGAAAATAGACAGGCCAAGCAATAAGTAGCTCTAGCACCCTTTGTGCATCGTACAGAAGCAAATTTTATAAAGGATTCCCGCTGAGAGAAAAGCTGTCCACATGAATCAAGAAACTAAGATAAGGAACCGAATTCATCGAAAGGTGCAAACTGCCAAATGGAAAAACAATAAATCAATAATATCATATTTTAGAGACTTTGACCACCAGAAGTGCTTAACTCTATTCCTTCACTCATTACTACCACACGCCAGATGACACTCCGAAGTCATTCTTACAGACAATCCACCAATTAGGCAGGAACTATTACATCAGCAATAGAATGCAGAAACTACAATTTAATTGTCTCAACCTATACCCTCAAATATGTTGTAAATGTAGATTACATCATAAGGAAAAAAAGATTGAAAAGTTAGAAAAGTCTTTAGAGGGAGAGGAGGAACTAATGTTACTCAGGTATTATCAAGGTGCTTTGCTTTGGAATCAAAATGATAAATTTTTATAGTGTACTAAAACAAGAATTATGACATTTTGAAGAAGTTAGTGTTCCTATTTCTTTTTGTTTAACCACTGTCATTAGATTTAAAAAACTGTTACCCAAATTTGAACCCACAATCCTTAAACTTTAAGGCAAGCCCTTCAACTTTTTCTTTAAAAAAGTATTTGTAAGTTACACACGCACCCAATGTATGTCCTTCATATGAATCAAATACAGGTACAAATAAATTTAACAATCTCACATGATAAGACCGTCACATAGTACTGATCCCACTTAGACAAATCCTAGGAGGGAAGATCATATGTAGAGCGGCAATTTACCCCACTCTAACATACCCTGATCAGGGAGGATTTGAATAGGGAGAGAAATTATGAACCCAGTGAGGATTGGGGTGGATTTTGGCTGCGCTACCCGCCTCAAGTATATTTACAAAAAACGGCCACCATGTATATATGTATGGATGTATGCATATACGAGATAAGTTAAAGTTACACTTGGTATAACTTCTCGCATTTTACAAGCTTTCAACTCTGTTGATTTCCATTAGATCTATTGGCAATGAGAATCATTATTATCCACGTCTCTTACTTTCTCAAAACTCTTCTTCTTCGTCTCTTTGATTGGAACAGCTCTTTGTTATTTTTTACTGCTGCGAACAAGGAAAAAAAAAAAAATTGCCTTCATGATTATATTCAACCATGCTAAACACAGACATGAACTACAATTGTTAGTTCCCACCCCCATAATCCCATTAGGAAAGTTGCCTTTTCATTACAACAAGCAGAATCCAAAACGTAGGTCCATAAAGAATCGACCAACTTTAAAACCTTAACAAATACTTCACAATTCCACTCATCAAGGATATCTTGCTAAGAAACTGCAAACCATTCAATATGATGTCACTAGGTAGCCCCATACATTCATCAAATCAAAACCCCTTGTCGTTTTGCCTTTATTTTTGGTCTTCTTCATTTTGTCACAAAAGAATGAGAACTTGCATTTCTGACATAGTTTCTTCCACCATTGTGATTAGTAGGACTTTCATTACTCAATCTTGCAACGTCTTACCACACCAAATCAACAAACATTGAGACTGAACACATATTTGATCTATTCAATAAAGTATTACATTGTTCAAATTCCTGGCTCTTATTTGGATCCTTCCTCAATTTACCACATTTTGGGAAATCAAATGACGTGGGGATTAAATCTCTCCACACCATGATTTACCTCAAGTGTAACTTGAACCCTATCTACCACTAGATGCAACAACAACAACAACAACAACAACAACAAACAAACAAACAAACAAACAATAAAAAAGAAGAAGAAACATAACCTAAGAGTCAACACCTAGGCATGCTTAGAGTCAACACTCAACACCAAACAAGAGAGAACAAACCCAAGAATCAGCACCTAAGGTTGACTGGAGTCAACAACACTCCATTGAAAAAATCACAAGAGGGATTTTATTAATCAACCAAATTGTCTCCACAAGAGTAAAATAGTATCTTATATAGATTATTAGGACTAAATCCTACTTCTAATTAACTTGGTAAAACCAAATTATTAAATTACAAAAATAGCCTTAATTCTAAGAAATTAAACAAATTAACTAATAAAACCTAAAATAAAATCCAAATGACCAATAAGAATGCAACTGACTTCTAGAAATAAATAAACAAAATTAGAATAGAGTTTTCCTTGCACAGGCTATAGTAAGTCTATTGCACAAGGTTCAGACATTCCATCATACTGTTTAGGCTCTGCAGTATGCTTTATAGTAGCAATATCTGCTAGCATCAAAACTACCCTTTCAACACAAATTTTTGGTGGCTCAACATTATTATCTAGTGTGTGAAGCATTAACTTCAAGATTATTGGTCAGCCTTTGGACGGATGCTATCATTATCCATCCATCATTCTATCTAATCAGGCATTCCATTGGTCATATATTCTAACATGCTTATCTAACTTTGCAAATAGATTTTGGACAGTTTTCACGATATTCTTTAGGGTTTGTTCCATAGTAGCCTAATCAAAACTGGTCGTATGATGAGTTGGCCCAGAGTGGGCATGAATTTTTTATTATAAATCGGCTGGGCTGGTTTGATATGTTGGACTAACACCAAAATTGATGTAGAACAAAGCAGCTCCAATACCAAAACTTAACCTAGGAAAAAACCAAAACGGATGCAACAACAAACAAAATTAAAGAACGGTAAAATAAAAAAGATAGACAACCTAGAAATCAGCACCAAGCAAGAGAGAATAAATCTATGCGTTAGTACCTAGGGTTAGCTGGAGTAAGAACCAAACCATTGGAAATATTTTGTATTATTTTTTTAATAGGTAAGAATAATTTTATTGAAAAGAGACTCTTTCATGGAAAAATACACAAAGTAGCCTAAAGAATTACAATTGAAAAAATATCTACATGTGAATCAACTCTATGAAGAATTGAACAAAGTTAATATATGTGAGACCCAATACAAAAGACCACTCATAGAAAGAGCTAATGAATGATGCTTGCAATTGAGTAGACATGCATTCCACATCCTCAAAAGTATGTCGATTTCTTTCCGTCCAAATAGTCCACATCAAACATGAAGGAATGAGATTCCAGATATTTGGTCCCCTACTCCATCACCCACATAATAAATCAAGAACCTTCTCCAGTAAAACTCCCAAACAACCTGAAAATGAAACTCCACAACCCAAAAAGCTACACTACAATGTAACAAAAGGTGATCCACAGTCTCCTCACTACGATGACACATACAACACCAACTCACTATTGAATAACCCCTCTTGATCAGGTTCTCACTAGTGAGAATTTTCACCCAAGCCACTGTCCATACAAAAAATGAAAGAAAGGCATAGAAGATGAGCACTGTAATGTCTCATAAAAAGATCACATAGTGAAATCCCCATTTCTCTTCAACTTTCATCTCATTCTATCATTCCCCTCCCTAATGGGAATATGAGATTCTAATAGATAGAAAAATGAAGCCACCCCATCAAACCATTGGAAATATTTTAGGAACACATTAGCTTGCTTATATAGAGACATAAAACCTAATTCTAATTGAATTCAGAATACCAAATCATTGAATTACAACAATGCTCGAGTGTAAGAAATTAATTAAAATAGTAATGAAAATAATTAACTAAGAAAACCTAAAACAAATTTCAACTGACCAATAAAAAAACAGTTGAGTTCTAGAATTAGATAAAACTAAATTAAAATCAATCTCTCTCTCTCAAAATAAAATATTTCAAGAATATAACTTAAATTTAACAATAAAATAGACTATATAAATGAAAGAACAAAAATTAATTTACATGGAAAAAATAAATAATGTAAGACCCAAGCTATTATTAAAATAATAATGAAATTTATGAAACTTTTGGTAATTTAGTTTTAGTCATAAAATTAATTTGAACTTCTTGAAGCATTGGTAAAAGAGTTTCACTTAGAGTAAATACTATTTTAATAATTTTTATTTAGTTGTTAGGGCTTATTGGCAATATTATTTTCCCTAGTTTATTTAGGTATATCTTTTTAAAGCCTCACCTTTTTCTAGTTACAGCTTATTAAAAGCTCACTAATTAAAACAAGCTCCACTTTTTCTTTTCCTTCTTTTATATATATATATATATATAAAACAAGCTCCACTTTTAAAAATAAGTTTCCCAAAATAAGCTAATCCAAATATACAGTTAGAATGCATCACATGGTAAAAGCACTTTGTACATGTAATACCTATGGTGAACCACACAATGCAAGCACAACGTGTCTGTCCAATGCACAGATTAATCAAAAATCACATACACACCAAAAAAAACCTTCAATAATATAATTGAAATAGATAGATAAATAAGATTTTAAAAAATAAAAATAAAAAAAGTAGCAAGAGCACATTGTATAAACCAATTTTTTATCAAAACAAAAAATTATAATAGTTTACAAAAATAATTCAAAAATGAATAAGAAAATACATTTTAAATTTCTTGAAAGTTTTGATAATGGAGTTTTAATCATAATATTTTAAATATTTTAAAACTTAGGTAGTAGAGTTTCATTTTTCTTTTTCATTTTTTTTTTATAAGTAGTAGAGTTTCATAGAGAATAAACAATGTTAATACTTGCTTGAAACACACAATGCAATCACGTATAAGACCCGACCCTTATTAAAAAAAAAGTATGGTAGATTATTAAAATAATATATATATTTTTAGAATAATTAAAATAATATAATAGAAATTATAAAATTTCATTAAATTTCTAGAAACTTTTTTAATCGCAATAGTATTTTTAAAATTCTTTAAATTTTGGAAGTAGAGTTTCACTTAGAGAAAACAAAATTTAATTACAACATACTCATAATTTGCAGCATGGAAACCCCATCTTGAAGTGAGTTAACGACTTCCTTCTTGTCACCTAAGGCCCGGTAGAATGCTTCCTCTCTCTATCTTCTATCTAGGAAGCTCACTGCAAGTCCTCAGGACTTGTAAGCTTTCACCTTCTTTTTATGCATTACATTCAACAGATTAGGTCTTCAAAGAAAGCTTGTGCCCCACTCAAAATTCCATGATCTTTTTGGTTTCATTTGCCAAAGTTACCAGACAAGAGCAGAAACGGTGAGTTCCCCATAACATGACTTGCAGGTCAGAGGTTTATGTTGCTTTCTAAAACCAGGAGGAAAGAATTGGTGATCTCAATCATCAGTTATGCAATTTCCTCAGGAAAGAAAGAATCAATGTTGATGGAATAGATCAGATGATCTGTCTAAGCGAGTCTGTGATGGGTAATCCGCATTGGAATCAAATCTATTCCCATGTTCCAATTTTTCCATTTGTTTTACCCATTTCTTCGGAAGAGGCTCCAACTATATTAGAAAATGAGTTGGTTATCCATAAAGATAAAGAAAACTTTCTTGTAGTTTCACTCCTTGCTCTAAATATGAAGAAAAACTTGTCCGAAATCTCCAGTTGGGTAAGTCCAACAAGGAAAGGCATGGAAGTCTTTGGGCATTGCATGGGCAGAGTTAACTAAAGACTGACTACCTATAAAGATCCCTCACTTCACTTTCTAAATATTTGTCTTCATTATCAACTGCATGCTATCAAAGACAGAGCAATGGAAGGTTACAATCTCAAGTTCACTATTACAGTCATATTTTTATGTTGAAACAGTCTTTATCTATGGGCAATGAATTTCTAATGTATTGGGAATATCTAAAATCGCTTCGAGAATCCGGCTTCACCGCTGCCGCCTGCTCTCTCCTTTAGCACTTCCCAATCAACAACAGACCTTATCTTCTCTTGTTCCATCTGAATCACACCCTTGCTGATCTAATGGCCAAGAAAGAGCATTTTTGTATGAGCACTGTTTCACATATAGCTTATTTTCCTGCTACACCCAGAACCCTGAGTAGAACTGGATAATCAAACTACATATAACTCTTTCCTTTTAACACCAACCACGTGCTTTAAGACAACTGTAAAAACCAATTTTTTGTTTACAGAAAATGCCCAACTCTTATATTGCTTTTATACAAGTAAAGATTATTTTTCTTATAACAAATACTATTCCCTGGGAGAGTGTCTATTCGATATTTTCTACATCAATGTGTCTATGGCATGTCACATCTATGTTCCATGTCTATGTATTAAATAAAAATGTTCTACGTTCATGTCTATATCACATAAACAACCGAAGCAATATGTTTTTTCCATTCTGTTTCTCATACAAGGGAAACAATTTCACATCCAACAGGGAGCATGCCTTGGATCTTTTACATAAAGCTAGGAAAATGGATGAAATCAAATGGACATCAAGCAACATGAAAGACCAAGAACAAATGTGAGGTACACCAGGTCAGTCAAGATGGTGTTACATCTTAGAGTGATCTCTCTGAATACATAAGCTCTGCATGACAGTTAATTTATAAATTCTTGGAGTACCATAGATATCCTAACAATGTTTAGGTTGTTTTTGTTATTCTCTAACAATACTCCCATTAGAGTGGAAACATAAACCACTGCGAATTCCACTATATTTATTTTAAAAACGATTCTTAACAAAGGGAGTCCAGAGACAAAATAGATGATATATGAAATAGTTGAAGCTTTGTCCTTTCTTGCAAAATATGGGGCATCAAATTTGACAGCCAATGAAGCATAGTAACAGGCAAAAGAGCATCAGTAATAAATAAAGGCCAAGTTAAAAACATTAATAAAAATGTTGTTCATTGTCTTTTCAAAATAGACAATATTTTGGGACATCTCAAAATGAAATAGTAGACAAACAATATGGGTTAGAGGGAGTAGTATATACAATAACTGACTGTTAGTGAGAGCTATCACTACAACAATGATGGAAAACTTAAAATTGCTCTTTCTACCCACGATTTAATGAAAGCTATGGACAGTTGCCTTATAACTAATATAATGTTGGGCACCTAATAAAGGGCATTTTTGCCAATATGATGACTGAGCATAATCAAGATATACGTACAATGATCTTATATCGCAAAGGAACTTGAACAATGAACTCCAACTATAATAACACCAGAGACAGTTGACCCTATTATTCAACACATTTAAATAGATTGTTAATCTTGTAGACAAAAAATTAAAAAGATGCAACATGAATTAGAGACTGCCCCTCCCAAATTTTCTTTCATTTCATTAAATTGATTCCATAAATATTGCATATACTTCATAACAAAGGTAAACAAGCCAAAATTACATTTCGCCCATAAATCCAATTCATTTTCAATTAGAATAGACAAGAAAAATTTGCCATCTCTAGCAACCATGATACTCACCAAAATAAAACATCAATGATTCTATCTCTTCTTAACAAAAATCTGCATATCCATGTCAATTCTTTTCTTTCAACCAAGTTCAGTTTTTAATTGGTCATTTATGTCTTTCATCCTCAGAGCAACAATAACCTTAAGATGATTTCATATATAGTTTACCTATATGGTTTAAAACAGAGAAACCACAAAAGTAAAAGAAAACCACATCATATTATCAGAGCAACTGCAAGGCAAAGACGAGAAATACATCTAAATCTCAGAACTGTTGGCACACCTTTGTAATCACAGCTTCAAGCTCAGAAAAACTCTCTTCAATAAATGACTCATCAAGAGCTTCATCGCTCTCCATCTCCCCATAAAGCTTAATTTCATCAACTGAGACCCCTTTGTCAATCAACACCTGCCAATTGACATTTCCATTAATCCTCATCCAAATGTCACAGGAACTGCAACACTAACATGGCTATATATACCTTCAGGAGTCCAGGAGCATCTTCCTCCAATGCTGACTCAACCGAATCACTGCAATTGAATTAACAAGCAGGAAAACCCTAAGAAAAGTGGAATAATGCTAGAACAAGAAAATATAATTAATATAAATACGTCAAAAACAGAAACTACGTGACAGTCTTTTTTCTCTTCCGTGGACGGCTGATGCGTATTGGATCAGCAGATTCTGAAGCAATAATGCTACATCCAACAGAAGACAGCACACTTTTCTTCAAGTATTCATTGTTCCTCGATATGTTATTTTCCACCAACGTTGGCATCTTCATCCGGTCTTGCAGTGGCATATGGTCTACATCATCTCCATATGGTTTATCAAAGACTCCCAATTCACTCTTCAATGGCTGCTTGTTAAAGGAAAAGTCATGTATAGCACTCTTGTCAGGGTCAGGTAAGTTATTGTTATCCCCAGGTTCATCCTTGACCTTAACAAAGGTTGATGACAGTGAAGTACATGCACTACTTGTGTTAGCAGGCACATAACCCTGCCCCTCAGATGAATTCAACTCCACCATCATTCTCTCTGATGAGTTCTTGTCACTTACATGAATTTCCATATCATCACCTGATTTAGTTGATCCGCTTGAATATTGATTGATTACAGATGACGTTTCTGCAATAATGTCATCTGACGAACCAGTTACCAAAGTTCTGCAGGAAACAAAAGCAGTTACTTCAGGCTTGTCGTCAAGCTGATTTCCAGGCACTAACTCTCCAACATGAATGTCTTCCTTCCCTTTTTCAGCATACTGTTGTTTAAGGAATTCTGATAAGCCTCCAGAAGTACCCTGTGTAAGCAATTAATTAGCCAAGGAAGGGAGACAAACACAAGCATGTGTGCGCAAGGGCACACACACAGATTTATATATATGGGAAAGGTATGACTGAGCTCATTTAGCAAAATGAAAGATTGCACACTGCAGTAAGATCACATTTACTGAGTAAACAAATGCAATATATCTTTTGAATCTTAAAAAGGACAATACTATATGCAAGAAAAATTACATGAACTAAAAGGAACAAACTATAAAACACATGTCTTATAATTCTTTTAAAGCAAGCCATGCCACTCAATCATTTTTTTTTTTTTTGGATAAGTTAGAAGAAAGGGGTGCAACACAAGGACTTCCCAGGAGGTCACCCTACTCAATCATAGTGATTGTAACCGGCAATATAGAGATATATAGTCCTCTTCTCTACCTTCTGAGCTAAGTTAATGCTGAGCAAGAACTCTTTCTCCACAGCAGCAGAGAAGAATATAGGCCAACTGAGGTCAAAGGTGAATTTCATAATGACCCTTTATTATAAAATCCTCTTCTGGGAATGAAACTTTACTCAAGCATAAAGAAGGGACACTAATTCTTCAAGAAAGCAACAACATACAAACTATCTATAATTTTCTAATTTCTGGATATGAATAAGTGTTTTGCATTACAATCTACAGCATAGAATTCGTGAGCATTAAGATACTTCAGATTTTTTCCAACACTCTCTAGTATGTGGAGGAATAGAAGAATTTTATGGCAAGTTTATTCATTTTAAAACAGTTTTTGTGACAAAAAGGCAGAATTTAGCTTTTTACACTATTTGATAAGTGAATTCAGTAAATAAAAGAATAGCGAAGGTACTCCACACAGGTTAATCAAAGTTATACAAGAGAGAACTAATGGCACAAAAAGAGAGATAATGGAAAAATAAAAGAATACACATACACACATATGTCTGTATGTATGTATATGCATATGTACACACACACACACACACACACAAAAGAAAACAACTAAACACATGGAATCAAAGAAGTCCAAAAAACTTAGTAATGTACAGGGTTGTCACTCCATCATCAACACGTAAAATGTGCATAGAAACAAATTCTCCAAAACCAATTCCTCTCTGTCCATAAATGCCTAAATAATACTCCCTCAGCCACAAAATAGGTGAGGTGCTCCATTCCAAGAAATGTCAAAAACAGTTGCGAGTTTCAAAAAATTAAAGCATTAATCCATTTAACTTCCCATATTACCTTAAATTTGAACCCACCATCTTTGGTCCATCTCAGGGCATTTAAGTAACACTGTTGTGTTTTTTTTGTTTCATTAAAATGAATATCATATGAGCAGACAAAGTTCCAAAAATAAAAAAATTCAGTCTCCAATTTGGCTATCACATTTGTACAAAAGTTAGTGAATTTTAAAAATTCTGTAAACAAAAAATCAATTAAGTACCGTAAGTAAAACATTCCTTCTTTTCCAAGCAAAACATGCAACATCAAAGTATCATAGCCAAAAAATTATAATTTAGCACCAACCAACACATCACAAGTGCCCAGGCAGGTGTTAGACTCAAGGATCCAGGCATCAACCTACAAAGTGCCCAACACAACCTTTTTTTTTAATAAGCACAAGGTGCCCAACACACTTGCATCCCTCATATTATACCTTGCATTAACCGTCTATGCATACCTTATACCTTTTTTATATAAGTAATAATGTTCTATTAAAAGTTAAACGAAAGTGGTCCCCACACAGGCAGTGTAATAGGATGCAACAAAGCATCAACTAAAATTACATAAATATAGAATCCTCCAAGGTAGACAAAAATGGCCATTTAAGGCAGCCAACCAATCAAACACAGATCATAAAGGAGACAATTTTATCTCCACAGAAAAACACTCTTATTTTTTTCTTTTTTTGATATGTATTTGTTGTTGGTTCTGTGTGTGGGTTTTTGTACTTGGGGTTATGGATGGAGCTGTACAGATTGTGGGTTGCCCTCTCAGGATTGGGTTTGTTCTCTCAAAATATTTTGGTCAATCTGTCTCTCAAAATAGTGTTTCAAATTCAAAGAAAGGGAAATCAAAAACAAGAAAAACAAATGGACTCAGAATGAAAGTTGAAATTTTTAGAGAGGAAAAGTTTGTTATGTATTCATGTGTGTGTTCTCTGTTTTCTACTTCTCCTCTCAAGACTCTCTCTAGATTCTCAATGTGGCTTCATGACCAGAGAGCCTCTTGAGACTCTCCCTCAAAGATTTTCCTTTACACCCACTGGAGAGCCTTATCCACAGAAACTCTCAATCCCATCAAAAGTACAAAGATCCATCTCTCTAAATGGTACACATAACACAATGGGCATTAGGACCATACATCGGCAGTATGATGGTTACCAAAGCCCCCCTTCCAGCACTCCAACTCCTCTACCACACTCTTTGGCATAACAAATGCACTCCAAAAAGACAAAACACCATAGACCAAAGATCATGCACATGGTCAGTGGTCTCCCCACTGCTTACACATGCAACACCAATCGACTAGGCACATATTCTGCCCCAAAGATTCTCCATGGTAAGAATTTGTCCCAAGCTGCTGTATGTGTAAAACGCTAATTTAAAGGAATCTTAGCCTTCCAAATGCTTTTCCAGGGAAACCTGTAGTAAGAGCCCGATAATAGGACTTAAACCTGAAAAATACCATCCTAGTAGGGTCCAACACATCCAGTCTTCCTCGACCCTAGTAACTTTAAATGAATAGAGAAGACCAAGAAATGACTGCAAAATCCCTACCTCCCAATCATTAACAGATCTAGTAAACGAAATATCCCAGTGAAGTACCCCAGAATTCCAATTCATATTATCCACCACAAACACCTCCTTTTTTCTAACAATGTAATACAACATCAGAGAAGCATCCTCTAGGATTGTATCTCCAGTCTCCACACCATATCTCAAGCCAAAAACAAACTCTGAGTCCATTACCCACCCCAAACTCAACATATTGTGAAAACCTCCCCCATCCTCTACGGATAGGTTCACAAGGGAGCACACCATAAGGTTCCTTAAGCACACCGGAAGTCCAATAGCCCAAAATACACCCACACTTCGTAGCTGCTACATTTCTCCATAAAGAATTAGTATCAGTGGCAGACTGGCTGTCCCAAAGCCATTTCCCCAACAGCGCATTATTAAAATGTACAAGGCTTCCAATACCCAAACTACCATATCAGACCGGCTGTCATACAGCCTTCCAGTTTATTAAATAAATTTGACATCATCCCCTAACCCTTCCACGCACAAAACCCCATTGTAACTTCTCAGGAGAATGAGCAACACTTACTGGAATAGGGAATAAGGAAAGAAAATAGGTAGGTAAGCTAGATAGAGTGCTCTTTATCAAAGTCATTCTGCGTCTGTTTGATAAACACAACTTCTTTCAGCCTGCTAACCTTCTCTCCATCTTCTCCAAAATCAGTTCTTTTAGCCTTAGATTTATAACTAGCCCTCGAAGGTAACCCCAAATATTTCATAGGCAAGGTAGGAACTTTGCAGTCCAGAATCTCAGCCAAAACTGATAAGTTTGGGACCTCACCATCTCAAATTTGCTTAAATTGAATTTTAGGCCAGACACCACGTCAAAACACAACAGCACATACTTCAGATACCCAAGTTGCTCAGGATCAGAACCACATAAGATCGAAGTTTCATCTGCGAACAAAAGATGTGAGATCATCAATGGCTCATTGTTTGACCTCCCACTGTAAAACCCTTATATACTGTTTATCTAAAGTGTCCATCACCACTAAAAATAAAAGAGGCGATATTGGATCACCTTTGTCTCAACCCATGGAGCTTTCAAAAAGGTCACTAGGGCTCCCATTTACCAGGACAGAGAATCCAACTGTGGACATAAATAATTCATTTCCTCCACTGCTTGCTAAAGCCACATTTTGCCAACATATGTAACAGAAAGTTTCAATTTACAAGATCGTATGCCTTTTCCAACTCCAGTTTACATAGTAAAACCTGTATACCATTAGTTAATCTGCTATCAACACATTAGCAATCAAAACATAATCCAAAACTTATATATATGCATACCTTACACTTTCACCTCAAAGCCATAAAATTAGGGTTTCCCAAATAAGCTAGGGTTCAGGCCTTTTCATATTTCAAGTTGTCTATAAGGAACTCAAAGCCAACAAGGGAGAGAAGCAGGGGTTACATAAGTTAATTGACTACCAACCTCCCACCTAGATTTAGCTCCTTCAAATTCACCGTTGAGATATAGGTAGACCTAGCAATGGGTCGGGTTGGGTAATGTTTGGGTTTGAGTGTTTGACACACTCAGGTTCAGAGAAAAATTACATGATTTCAATGGGTCACTATTTTTTTAGAACCGTGATGGGTCTGCATGGGATCAGGTCAACTTTTTGGTCCTCCTTTACTTTTTTTCCCCAACCATTAAAAATATATTAATCAATTAATTAATGTTGTAAAGGTAAGAGGATATGAGCCGATGACAGTGATTTCGCGTATCAGGTGACAGCAGGGACTACGATTCCCACACCTCCTTCCTAAAGAAATTGACCAGTCTTCCCCACAGTGAACAACCTTTTCAAATAGTTTCTGATTCTGCTTGTGCTTGATTTCGTTGGTGAAAATGATTTGTTGGTTTCTAAGATTGGTTTCATGAAACCCAAATTTGAGTTGACTATGTGTTACAAACCATTTCTAGCAACTTAATTGTTATATACTCATGCACTTGCTCTATATTATATTCATGATATAAATGAAAGTTTTGGGTTGGAATTATAGAAAGTATTATTGATTATCTATGCGTACCAAACATCGGAAAATGTTTTCCAGCTTATTTTCGATGTTGCAAACAAATACTGGAAAACAAGCCTGTTTTCCAACCAAAAAAAAAAAAAGAACAATGGTTTTACTATAAAATTGCATAATAGGATATTGAAAAAATAACCTATTACTTCTCACAAATTACAAATATCTTCAACCAATCAAATAGCAGAAAAATAAATTACCTCTTGAAGTGGGTTAGCAAGCTCCAACAGTTTCCTGCAAAATAACATAGAAAGGCCATATTTGATTAGTTCTACATTACATACATGCATATGCAAATACACAGATATACACATACGTAAGCACACACATACATCTATATATGTACACACCATATTTTCATATGTATGTATGTATGTGCGTGTATATATATATATATATATATGCCTGTGTTTTTGTGTGGCAGGTAATTGAAAAGACACGTGCTTAGAAAACCAGACATATTGACAACAAGGACACATCATTAGTTCATAACATATCTAAAGAAACAGGCACCACTACATAATAATGATAAATAACAAAATGGCACCTTGATAGCAGCATCCTTCGCCGCTCTTTCAGCACAATGTGATCAAGATCATCATCAGGAAAGTCACTGGGGATTTCAGTTTTTACCGCAACTGCTGACATGTCATCACCAGCAAAGCCATTTACACCATTACCCAATGAATTTAGCAAGTTGCCAGAATGTTCAACCTTAATTTTGGCAGGAACCACCAGCAATGTCTGACTTTTGTGCAAAGTGAAATCATCAACATCATGTTTTTTCTCTTCTCCAACATCATCAGTGTTAACTCCACTACATCTTCCCTGCTCAGAATAAGGATATGCATTTACTTGAGTGTCATGGTGGTTGCCATCTCCAGGCAAACCCACATATTTTCCGCAAGTAGAACTTTGTAAACAATGATCAATTGCAGAGTCAAGCAGAATTCTGCAGCATGGGTCTTCAGAAGAAACTCCGCTGGGATCTTTACTATCATAATTTTGTTTCTTTGACAATTGCTGATCTCCTACTCTGGCAGAGCAAGCAGAAGGGAAAGGGAGAACACCCTGCAGAACAAGGATATTCTATTTACTTTTCTTTTTTCTTTTCTTTTTTTGATAAGTAAGGGATATTCTATTAACTGAAAAAACAATATAGATAAATAGAGAGAGAGAGACAGGAGCCACATGTAGGAGACTTTTTTTGGGTAAGTAAAACACATGTATGAGACGATAGATAACAAACTCAAACTTCACAAAGTGAATTCATCCCTAAATCTGTCCTCAATCCTCAATTCATCAGCAATCCATTTATTTCTTAACTGCTCTTTATATGATTTACCAAGACTTCTAGAGTTCATAAAATTCTCTCAGCAGTTTAATTAATTTAATTAGACAAGAGACGTGGTATCCGCTCTTTTGTTGACCGTGTGTCTCCATTGTCTCCCATGGTCAATTGATCTTTTTTTATAAATTTAAACAATATAAAGGATAAATCTACTCTTAACTCTCTAAAGTATTAGCCAACCTACTATTTTTACTAGAATAAAATTTGTTTTGTGTTTACTTATCAGAAACAAAAAGCTCTACCTTTTAAACCTACTTAATAATATATTATCAATGCATGGAAAAGGAAAAAGGGAATAGAAAGAAACTAAAGGTTCATTTCATCAACGGAGTACTCAACAAATTCTTTTTCTTTTTTAATTAATATGGCTCAACTTCTATTCCAACAACTAAAGTAGCTGTAATCAATCCTATGCTTTAATGCCTTAAATTATCTTCTCACCAATGTCTAAGACCTCTATACCATTTCAATGTTATTGTGCTCTAATATTTCTAAACCCAATTATAACAAATGCAAGTAAATCGTTCAAACCAAAGTACCTGGCACAATCATCATATAATAAATTCTTGAAACAAATATTCACTTTACTTTGCAATGCCTAACAGAATATAAATTTTAGTTTCAAGACCTTTTATATGAATCACTGAACATAGGTCATGCAGACATAACTCCATATCCAATCTTGATGCAAATGGGAGAGGTGTTATATACTGACCACGGGATCAATGTAAACAACTTCCATTACAATCCTATCCTAATTTGTGTGGTTCCTATAATCATGAAAACAAAATTAAATGGCTGGGAAGCATATAAACAATTACAAAAGATTATAGACAACATAATGTATACTGATGACCATTTCTGTTTCTTTTCCTGGGATTGATTATTTGTCATATTCTAAAATAATAAAACATTATATAGCAAACAACAACAACAAAACCTTAGCCCCAAATTTGTTGGGGTCAGCTATTTTCTGATAGGTGAATAGTGGGGGAGAGGTAGGTGGGGTCCAAACCACCAACATGAGGCACCACAAAGGAAGTCCTTACCATTAGGCTATCACCTGAATCCCAATTTTTTGATATCGACTATAAATCCTCAATAGATTAGTCGGAATCAGCCGAATGTATTCTTTTCCTCCATTTCTATTATATCTGAAGGCATACCATTTATTACCATCTCACATGACTCTGCCTCATCTTTTCATCAATAGAGGTCACCCCCATCTTTGGAATCATATATTTTCATGCATTTTCACTTATCCATCTTAACATTTTTATTTCAACTACTTATAAAAAAAATAAAAAATAAAAATAAAAATTCTTATTTCAACTACACTCATTTTATGAATATGTTGATTATTAATAGCCAACATTCAGTACTATAGAATATAGTTGATCTTATAGCAATCTTATAAAATTCGCCCTTTAACTTAATAAGTATTCTACGATCACACAATACTCATAATGTGCTTCTCCACTTCATCCACCATGCTTTTATCATATGATTCACATAGTCTTCAATCTCTCCATTTTTATGAATTATTAATCCAAGATATCGAAAGCTTTCACTATTTAGTATCTCTTGACCATCAAGTCTTAGAGCACCCAATATATAGGGGTGGCAATTCAAGTTAGCAAGTCGTGTTCGTCTCATATTCGACTTGATGGGTCAACCCTAACCCAACCCATTTAATAGTCATGTCAAAACTCCTCAACCCTAATACAACCCATTTATTAAGCGGGTTGACACAATATAACCCACATAATACGATCAACATACAAGTCTTGTTAGGTTGACACATACACAACCCATTTCTAACTCATTTAAAAAAATGACCCAAAAAAAAAAATTTTTTATAAGAAAATAAAGAATTTATCAATATAATCAGTTAAATTCTTTTAATTTCTCAATTCTATATTTTAAATTTAAATTTATGTTGGATAAAATGACATTTATTTATGTGAATTGAGTCATTTTGGGTTGATTGCAGGTTAAGCAAGTCCACACAGAATTGACCCATTTATTAATCATGTCAAAGCAGGTCGACCCGCTTTGACACAAACCCATTTAGGCATTTACACTAAACACTAACCCACAAAAGATCCATGTCAGTTCTCGGGTCATGTTAAATATTGCCACCCCTAATATATATTAAATGAAAACCTCATTACCAAAAGTTCTCTACACTCTGCAAAATTTAGATGACAAAATATGCCACCATAAAAGAGGCTCCATTTATAAAAGGTTTAAAAGATGACTTTTATTTGATATTCAAGCACTTTAGAATCAATAGTTACTAATTGGAAAGCAAAATTTTATTCTGGAACAAGTAAAGCATTCATTGAATTTCCTAACGCATGAAAAAATTCAAACCTTCAAACAATAAAGGCAAGTTTGGAAGGGCTGCAGCTTTCCAAAATACAAAAAGCTGTATCAGCTTTTAGAAGCTAACCTTGGATAGATTTTCATGGGGCTGTCTAGAAAAGCTCATGCTACTTCACAAATAAGCAAAAATCCCATTACAAAACAAGCTAATAGGGTAGGTTCTTCTTTTAAAAGCTGAAGTGCCTCTAGAGAAGCCACTTTTAAAATATATATATATATATATATATATTGTTAGTCCCTAAAATTTATCTCATGAGTGATTTGAATCCTTGAAATTGAAAGTTATTTAAGTCCTTTAAAAATTAAAAGTGATCGCTTTGGTCCCTAACAAACTTAAAATGATGCATTTTAGTTCCTATGGCCTACACTTAAGGGACAAATAGTGTATTTAAACACTTTAAGCCCTCTTTTTTAAAATTTATCAGTAGGTTACACACATGCATCCAATATGTTTTAAACCCACAAACTAGGAAGTGTCATTTGAACCAGACCTCATTCACAGAAAAAAAATAAAATAAAATCCATTGCTCAATGCTAAATTACCTGTGATGAATCACAGTTCAAATCTTCTTTTTTCACAACGACATCAACGCAAGGCCTGCATAAAATCCAAAACGCAAAAAACAAAAAAACAATGCTTTTCTAGCACTAAACCCACACTTATAAAATCTATAATGACATTAAAAACAAACAATAACTAATCAGAAAACACAAAATAAAAGAGAGAACTGACATAGATTTATTTGTTTCGCTTCCATTTTGGACAATGCCACCAAAACCCTTATGGCGCTTAGTTGAAGGCCTCAAAAGCTTTCGCCTTTGTGACAATGGAACATGCTCAAGCTCAAAAATTCCATCCTCAACCTCGGAGGAATCAAACAAATTTGCATTCAATTGAACCATTTTCGGAGCTCTCAGTTTCGCGGATTAACGGCCATAATTCCGCCGCATATAAATAAGATTAAATTCTTAAAATCTGCAAACAAAAGTAAGTCTGATTAATTTTTAGGGATTTTTAAATTGCAGAATTGTTACAAAGGAACAGAGAGCTAGGGTTTGGAGAAACATTAGGGAAATAGTGTAAGAGAAGGAAGAGAGAGAGAACCTTGGGATTGAGAGGGATGCGCGTGAAGTGTTACTGTTGGTGTTGAGAGAGTGTCACGGTTTATGGCGCGACCGAAGCTTAATTCAAGCTTCGCTCCTTTCGTTTAGGCTGTACCCCAATTCTTTATTCTCTTTTTGTTTTTTTTTTACTCTGGTATCTTTGTTTTAAAGTGATTGATATACCATGGGTAAATTTTAGGGTGAAATTTGGGATTTGAAATTTTTTGAAAAATGGACACAACAAATTTAATAACAAATTTCACATTTTGTTGACACGACATATTGTTAGTGGCAGGTGATAAGTGTAATTTTCATATAATTTTTATTATCCTCTTATTTGATAAAATTGTTAGTTTTCCTTTATTTCTTTTGATTTGATTTGATTTGATTTTTATTTATATTTATCTATTCATTTGTGCTTTGAAGGAATGAGAAGATTTCAGATTAATCTACAAGGACTTTACATGCAAAATGGGGCTAAGTCAATTGAATCAAATCAACTTACATCCAGGCAGGCATGAATTCAAGAGAAGACCAACCCAATTAAATTTAAGTCCAACTGGAGCAAGGAATCAAAGCAAATTTGCACCAAATCCAAGTCCAATTCGGATTAGGATTCAAACCTGCACATCAGTTAGTATTTTCAGCATAACTTTTGCTCAGATGTCCAATCGAGATGATTCAAGTTGGGCTGAAAAGTTAATTTAAAGGGCTACAACTTTTTAGTTTACCAAAAGCCCGAATTCTGAAGTTAAATGGGCTAAAATAGTCGGTTAAGTGAAGCCTAAAAATCTGGGATTTTCTCCAAATGGGAATTCAACTTGTAATAGGATTCCTTTACCTATTTAAAGGCTCTTTAGGGCAAAAATTAAGTGTGCCGCATTGAAGTTTTTTTTTTTTTTTTAAGGAGTCTTTTTGAAGAGGAGGATCTGAGGACAAGGACGAGAGCTTCATGTTAATCAACCAGTTCAGATGAAAGACATAAGTTTTATTTGTTTTCATTTCAATTTTATTATGAACTAAATTTTATTTTCTAGAGCAGTGATGTAGTCTAGCAATGAACACAAATTTTATATTCTGAGTTATTTTATTTTTAATATTTCCATGATTGAGTGTTTAATTCTTATTCTTAATGCTTACTATTTTTTTTACGAATTATTGTTTGATCAATTGAATTACAATGAAACAAAGAGGTGATTTGTTATTTTAGTTCTAGAATTAAACACCATTAGTTGAGCGAAAGTAGAGATGCTTTACCGCAATTAGTGTGATTTTTCAAAAAATTCAAAGTACGTAATGAGTCTCCAATTAATTAAATTCACATAGAGATATGGAATTGTTATTTGAAGATATTTTTGATATTATTCGAGAGAAGATATTGAATACTTAAGGAATTTTTAATCATTAACGGGAGATTATTAGAATTTAATAATTAGGAAGAATAAATTATGTGGGATTTGTTAGGTGACATCAACTGCTCTAGATCCATTCTTATTATATTTTTACACTGTTAGATTTTTACGCTTTGTTAATTCTTTTTATTCGTAGATTTATTTTTATTAAATAGTTTAATTTAATTCAGATAGTAGAACATTCCATTTATTTTCGATTTTCCAAATAGTAATTAATATAGTGAATTTTGGTATTCAATAACATAGTTAATCCCTGTGGGTTCAATATTCATTTTCTAAAAACACTTTACTACTTGTTACGATTCTGTGTGCTTGCATATTATTTTTTGCGAACAGTAGGTAAAACTGTAAATGAACCAAGTTATTTATAAACGACTTAAGTTAGGCTAGGGGAAAAAAAAATTCATGTTTGTTTGTTTAACAAACAAGTTAAGCTCAACCACAAGTTTAGGTTCAACTTTTAAACAATCTAGCTCAAACATAATAATGTGTTCGTAAACAAGCTCGTGAACATGCAAACTCGATATAACTATATATCTATACCATATATAAGAGGATTTCCCTCTTTCACCTAGACTTTTATATGATTCAAAAATACCCTCATTAATGAAGATTAACTTCATTTAGAAAGAGGGTCATAAATGTCAAATAATAAATTTCATTTTGAATTCAAAAAGAGAACTCCTAAAATTTAGGATTTTTTTCTCTTTACGTTCAAAAAAAATTACATTTACTGTTTATCTCTAAAGTTTATCATTTTTATTTTTTTGAAAAATAAAAATATATATTTCTAAGTTATAATAAATACAAATTATTAACATTTACTTAAAAAAATTGAAGAGCCTCTAAGCACGCGCAATGTGTGTGCTTAGAGGCTAGTTGTATTATAATTTTATATGTATATGTAAGGGTGTGGTTTTGGTTCTTGAGCCTAAAGGGTAGAAGGATTTAGGCCCAAAAAACCCAACACAATAAATTTGTAGAGAGTGGGCTTAAAAGCTAGGTTTCAATGGATCTGGTAACACGCATAGTGGATTGAAGATACTAAGAAAGCAAAGAAAGACAAGTTCTAAGTAAGGAAATCCTTCCTTGGTGAAGTCCGAGAAGAATGATTCTTGAATATAGTTCTTTTAGACTTAGATGCAATTTCAGTTCTTGTTGTTACAATGTGTTCTTTCCAGATTTTTCGATCCCTTCCCCCTAGAGGGTCTCTTCCATTATATATCTCCCTTTAGATGATCTTGGCCCTTATTTGTTGATCGTCCAGGCCACTACTTGAGTGTCTGCCCCATTAGACACCTTCCCAAGCCCCTTGTGAGTTGGGGCAGCCTAGACATCACTGTTCAGGGGTATTCTCCACATAAATGCAACTAGGAAGTTTGGTGGGATGCATTAAATGTGGTGGTAGCCACCATCCCTTCAATCATGTCAGGGCTAACCCCCTCCACGAAACTTTTTCTCTACAGTATGACCTCCTTTGGTAACGTGCCACTAGCGTGGCCTTATTGTCCAAGCGTGTGACCTCCTCAGCGCAATGATGGCCTCCTCAGCCATGTGTATGCCGCCAATACCTTATTTGAATTCTTGTACCCCATAATAACCCCTAAAAACTCCAGTTTTTCTTCTCTTATCCGAGGAGGAAAATGGGGTTTTGACCTTATATAATCAATTCCACACGTTTCTTTGATTTCCACACGTGAAAATGTCACTTAGTGTGCCCCGCAACCATTCTGGCACTTCGGAGTCCGCAACGTCTCATTAACTACTCCAAGTGGTGCTTTGTTCTCTACGTCCTAGGTGAGATGGAGATCCTACGGCTAGCATTTCTCCTCAAATTCCGCCTCCTATATAAGGCTCCTGGGGGATTCATTTCTCTCACTTTACCAATCTTCAAACTCCCAAGACTTTCAAAATCTCCAAACTGTCAAGACCTCCTAAATCTCCAAACTCTCAAGACTTCCTAGATCTTCAAGCTTTCAAGAAGCTTTTGAAATGACTCTTGTCCTTATTCTCATAAGTTTCTTTGTTCTTAGGTTATTTTCTCCTCGGCCAGTCTATTTTCTATTTCTGCCTTCACATAAGTTTCTCTCTTTTCTCCTTTGCCCGCCTAGATGGGTAGGTTCGCTCATTTAGTAGATTCCCCTATTGGTATGGAGGGGTTTAGAGCCTGGTATCACATTCCCTAGGGCGTTTCCTTGTGGTACTACCCTTTAGGTGAGTGGCTTACCCATAGAAGGGAAGGGACTCCCACCCAATTCCGCCTCCTATATAAGGCGCCTAGGGGATTCATTTCTCTCACTTTACCAATCTTCAAACTCCCAAGACTTTCGAAATCTCCAAACTGTCAAGACTTCCTAAATCTCCAAACTCTCAAGACTTCCTAGATCTTCAAGCTTTCAAGAAGCTTCTGAAGTGAATCTTGTCCTTATTCTCGTAAGTTTCTTTGTTCTTAGGCTATTTTCTCCTCGGCTAGTCTATTTTCTATTTCTGCCTTCACTTAAGTTTCTCTCTTTTCTCCTTTGCCCGCCTAGATGGGTAGGTTTGCTCATTTGGTAGATTCCCCCACTGGTATGGAGGGGTTTAAAGCCTTGTATCACATTCCCTAGGGTGTTTCCTTATGGTACTACCCTCTGGGTGAGTGGCTTACCCACAGAAGGGGGGATAAGGCTACCCATGAAGAGGGTGACTAGGGACTTCCTGATAGCCCATAGAATCTACCCTCACCAGTGCGTGCCCAATCTGTTTAGAGTCTTGGGTAGCGTAAACGCTCTCAACGAGCAAATGGGGTTGAACCTCACCTAGCACGACATCATTTAGAAGTACGAGTGCCATTTGCTAGCAAACTTGGGCTACTAACTTAGGTCTAGGTCTTCAATGGTTAGGCTCATCTTGCATCTCCCAAAGTCTAACAAGGGCATGAAGGATGACTACCTGATCACCTCTAATGAATGGCATGATGGTCTTCACTACCCAACCTGGGAGGGAGAGCCAGATAGGGTACCCTAGGTTTAGGTTTTTTAACATGGGCACTAGTTCCTTAGTTTTGCTGCTCTCTCATTTTCTTTAGTGTTTCGTTTCTTTCTGATGGAGGGCTTCATTGTTTTGACTATGGTTTTCCTTCTCGGCTATTTTTGCAGATAAAAGATACGTGGCCCCCACATCAACTTCGTCAACGTCGCAAACCTGAACAAAGTACTAAGGTCTGAGATGTTTATGAGTGAGAGACTTAGCCTTAGTAAGCTCCTTGCCATGCTAGGTTGTCATGATAGGTTGTCCTTCTCCCCTTTTCTCCTCTCTTCTCTTTTTTCTTTTCTTTTTTTTAACATAGAATTCCCTTGTTGTTTTTGCGCAGGCCGTCCAGGAGGTATTCATGGCTGAGGAGTGGGTGAAAAACGCCCGCAACAAAACCAAGGTTGAGGCTAACCTCCGCGTCGAGACCAGCAAAGCCCTGTGTGTAGCGGAATAAAAGAACCAAGAGCTGTCCGCAAAGCTAACGATGGAGGAGAAGGAGAGAAGGAGCGCTGAGGCCGGCCTTAAGAACGCCCAAGACCAGGCTGAGGAGCAACGCTAGAAGCTCCAATGTGCTGAAATAAAGCTAGCTACAGCCAAACAGCAGGTCGTGGACTTGAAGGCAGAACTTGGGAAGGCCAAGGAGGCTGCTCGAACGGCCAAGGAAGCGGCGAAGGCCTCGGAGCAAGCATCCTATTATCTCAAGGTGCAAGAGACCAAGGTCCGTCTAGTAGAGGAGTTGGCAAAGGTCTGCAGGGACTACTGCCAAGAAGTATGGGCAGAGGCACTCAACCGGGCAAGAGTCCCTGCTGATTCCAAGTGAAGGAAGGCTGAGAATATGTACTACCCTACAGACATCCGTGAAGTTCCAGCTGCACTCCCTCCTCTTGTTACCCCTGCACCAATCTCCTCTGAGTAGCCTTTCATCACCCAGGCCTTTCTTCCTCTTGCTGATGTCCCCAAAGGGCCTAGCAAGGCTAGTGACCAAGGCCAAGGGGCTAAGGTGGCTAAGGGTAAGGGGGCTGGTCAAGGTGGTTCTCGGCTAGAGAATAAGGGCAAGGGCAAGGAGGTCAAGCCCCTGCCAGAGGCCAAGGGTTCAGAGGCTACCCTTAAGCTCAAGGATGCCGCTTCCAAGGCCAAGGATGCTGCTTCCAAGGCAAAGGAGGCTAATCCCAAATCCAAGGAGGCTGATCCCAAGGCCAACAACCCTATTGTCTCCCAGCCAGGTAGCAAGGATGACCCTTCCCCAGCCAAGGCATAGTTTAGGAATTTTTTTTCTTTTACTTATTGTCATTATATTTTTTTCCTTGGTATGTAATTTCCTTCTTGTTATGGCAAATTGCCATGTTTAAGATGTATCTCTTTTCTTAATCAATGAAAGGACAAACTTTTGCTTTTGTGAGACTTTGTTTTTCTTGCAATATCTGTATCTAGTTGGCTGTAGTTATTGCTTTACCCCCTGCTGGGACTTTAGATTGATGATGCTTTTAAGGGTGAACACCCATACTTTAACAAAAGCTAATAGTAAAGAATTGTTGCTAATTCAAATAAATTACTCCCATGTAAACAGTGAGAAAAATGGCTATCACCTTGATTAGGATATATTCTAACCCCTAAAGTTAACAGTTACTCATGCAACCAACAATCCAGCTATTACCTTTTATGTAGTTAGCAGTGTAGTTGGATAACTTTACCTTATCCGGGGCACTCGGCACCTAGTAACTTAACCTAAACAAAAAACAGACTGTATACTTCAGGTAAGTAGCTCAAAGGATGAAGTGCACGTCTGGATTTTCTTCTTATCCTCAAATGATAGTGAAGTTCATGCCTATCCATGGTATATAACCCTAGAAGGTCACCATACTTTGAATTTCACCTAGCACCCCATTCTACAGTAGGCTTGTATAATCATAAGTGTTAAATTTACTCAAAACATATGGTCTAAGGGGGCCCAACATTACCAAGGTTTTGTTTAACACTTAGAGAAATAATGTGAAATATTAATTTACCTAAGGCATGTGGTCCAAAGGGCCAGGCATAACCAAGGTTCTATTTAATACTTAGAGAAATAATGCGAAGTATTAATTTACCCAAAGCATGTGGTCCAAAGGGGTCCAAAGGGCCAGGTATAACCAATGTTCTGTTTAATATCCATACAAATAATCAAGAATATTAAGTTACTCAAGGTATGTGGTCCGAGGAAACAGACATGACCAAGATTCTGTTTAATATCCACACAAGTAATTAACGCAACACATAATGTCATAAATGAGAACATGGCAGAGCTGCCTTTTATTAATAATAGTACCTTCACAGGTTGTTTACATTCCATGGTCGCAATACAACTTTTTCGTCTAGATCTTCTAAGAAGTATGCTCCTATGCCTGGTACTGAGGTGATACGGTATGACCCTTCCCATTTGGGCCCTAACTTCCCCCATACTGGGTTTTTTGCAGTACCCACAACCTTTCTTAATACCAAGTCCCCAGGGGCCAATGGTCTCATCTTTACATTTGAATCATATATCTGTTTAAGCCTCTACTGATAGTATGCTAATTGAACCATGATATTTTCTCTCCACTCCTTAACTAGATCTAGACTCTTTTCTAGTAGGTGGTCGTTGTTGTCTAGAGCGAACAAGCTAGTCCTTAGCGTTGGGAATCCAGTCTCCAAAGGAATCACAGCCTCAGCCCCGTAAGTCATTGAGAAGGGTGTCTCCTCCGTTGACTTACAAGGAGTAGTCCGATATGTCCAAAGGACATGTGGAAACTCATCCACCCATTTGCCTTTTGCATCATCCAACCTCTTCTTGAGTCCATTCACTATGACCTTATTGACACCCTCGGCTTGCCCATTCCCTTGGGGATAAACTGAAGTGGAATGCCTATTCATGATACCCAATTTACAACAATATCTTCTAAAGACTTTGCTATCAAACTGAAGTCTGTTGTCTGAGATGAGGGTATGAGGAATCCCAAACTGAGTGACAATGTTCTTACAAACAAACCTTTTGTCATCCACGTCCATAATGTTCGCTAGTGGCTTAGCTTTAACCCACTTGGTAAAGTAATCAGTATCGACCAAAAGCCATCTCCTGTTTCCTGCTGCTTTGGGGAAGAGCCCCACAACGTCCAAACCCCATTGAGCGAAAGGCCAGGGACTAAACAGAGGATTAATGACACCCCCTAGCCGATGAATGTTGGGAGCGAATCTCTGACATTGGTCACACTTCTTCACGTATTCATGTGTTTCTCTTTGCATATAGGGCCACCAATATCTCTGAGTAAGGGCCCGGTGAGACAAAGATCTGTCTCCTGTATGGCTTCCACAAATATCTTCGTGCAACTCTTCCAAGAGTGGCTCCATTGCTTTAGGATGGATGCACAGCAAATATGGCCCAGAAAAAGAGTGCTTGTACAACTTTTGGTTCTCAGACAGCCAAAATCGAGGAGCCTTTCTTTGCACTTTGTCAACCTCCCCCTTCTTCTCGGGTAAGATGTCGTCCTTAAGGAATAGGACAATAGAATCCATCCAACTAGGTCCCACCCTAAGTTGATGGATCTGGACCTTCTCCCTTTTCATCTCGGCAGGGTTGCATAGATCCTCGACCAGGATAACCCGAGGTAGACTCTGCGTTGAGGAGGTCACATGGATGGCAAAGGAATCAGCATGCGTATTTTTGCTTCTAGGGATTTGGTGGAAGGAAAAAAAGTCAAATCCTGATTGCAAGAGCCTAGCCTGGTTCAGGTACTCTTGCATTCTCACATCCCTGGTTTCTAGTTCTCCCTTTGCTTGGCCTACAACCAGCCTCAAATCTAAAAAAGTCTCCACTGTTCTTCCTCCCATTTTTTGAACCATAGCCATCCCCACCAACAAAGCCTCGTACTCAGCCTCATTGTTCGTGGCCGAAAAGCTCAATCTTAAAGATTTCTCAATGATGATCCTTTTAGGAGATACTACAACTAGCCCATTCTTGATCCCTTTTGATTTGCTGCATCGTCAACATACACCTTCCAAGACAGAGGTTCATATAAGGAGATCGTCCCAACTGATTTTCCATCCATGCTCGGCCTTCCACCGTTTTCTTCAAACGAAGGCTCAACAAACTCCGCCACTAAATCGACGAGGACCTGGCCTTTTATAGAGGTGCAAGACATGTATTTAATAACCAACACTCCTAGGATCGTTGCCCATTTTGCAACCCTCCTTGTATAATTAGCTTTCCTAAGCAGTGATCGAAGAGGGAGTTGGGTTAGAACCATAACAATGTGGGCCTGGAAGTAATCTAGAAGTAACCATAGCAGGACTGCACTATGAGCGAGTCTGTGCACAAGCCTAGCATCCAAGAATAAAGACAACAAAGATAAACAAATACACATGCATTTTACTCCGCAGGCATTAACACACGTTTTATGGACTTAAAAGTAAATGTCTTATAGTAGAAAATTATCCGTAGCAAATGGATTAGTTACATCAGACAGGTTAAGTTAACAAAGCAATTGGTACAACAAATATAATAAAGATGCTACGGCATAACAACTGTACAGCAAATATAATAAGTTTCCAGTAGGTAAAGTTATGTGTGCAAAAGTTTGTAATGAGAGTGAGATATGGAATCTTCCCGCCAAAAGTGAACTAAAAAGAGCCCAAACCCAAACCTGAGCAATCTTATTGTTGGACTATGCCATTAAAGTTATGCATTTTGAAGAATGGGTCTAAATTTCTACTTGTTACTGCTTTTGAGATTTCAAAGAAAGGGTTTGCTGAAGAAGGAGGGAAAAAATTTCCTACTAATACATGCCCTTTCTACCGTGTTTTCTCTCTTTTCTTATCACTTTTCCTTTTCTTTCTCTCTGTTATTTCTCTCTTAGTTCTTTCTACTTTCTTTCCTTGGGTTCCTCCTTCTTATTTTTGGTCATTGCCGTTGTTTATAATGGGCAGATCTTATGAGACTTCTCCTTTTTACCCCTAGGGTTTTACCAACTGTTTCTGGTCTGTGGTGGACACCCCTTCAAGGCTGCCCACCAACCCATTAGTTGCCCATCCACTACCACTACCGGGTATGCCCAGTGCATTCTCTTTCTTCCACTACCCATTTTTTGACAAATTTCCCCTTTTTTTTATCTTGCTATGAGCCCTCCCTTTTGTTTGAATGGATAAGGCTTTTGAGTATCTCGCTACCTACCTCGGCTTTTGTTTTCTTTCATTCCCACGCCATTTTTGTCATTGCTGGTTAATTTTGTTTCGTCCTGCGGCATGTCCCTTCTGCCCATGCTTATCCTCTATGGAGAATGGCGTGGGCTTCTTTCTTTGGGCTTACCTTGTTTTCTTTCGTCCCTTCTTGGATTCGTGAGTTTGCTTGGCATGATTGCCAAACCGGCCTTTTAGGCTTTCATTCATCTCTTTCATTCCTCTCTTTCTTTCTTTCTTTGGGCTTTTATGGCCTATTTGCTTCTATCTTGCTTTGCTTTTATCTCTTATTGTGCATGTGGGCATGCTTGCTGCTGTTTCTTGCAATGCTGGCCCACTAGGCTTTATTCCTTTCCTTCTTTTCTCTTTGGGCTTTTACCTCTTCTTCTTCATTTTTGCTTGTTATTGGTAGACATGGCAAAACAGGCGGGTCGGGTCAGGTTCGGGTCAGGTTAATCGGGTTTACTGGTCAAACGGGTCGCGGGTCAAAACGGGTCATTTTTAAACGGGTCAATCGGGTTGCAGGTCAATGAGGTTGCGGGTTGAGTCGGGTCGCGAGTTGGGTTGAGTTGACCCGTATTTTTCAAACAATTTTTTTTTTTTTTTGGAATAGATGCAATCTGTCAATTGTTTATGAGTTCCTTAACTGTGATTAAATTCTCATTGGTGATATTGTTACCAATTACCACTAAACACTTGACTTGATACCCAAATTTGGTGCAACTCTTGTTCCAGCTTTCTAGAAACTAATCTTGGTATAATCTTCGATCTATTTAAAGTAGGAAGAGAAAATGAAGGTGGCAAGTAAAGAATGACAAACTATAATGGAGTACATAACATATTAAGTAAAGAAGAATAAGTAAATATTTTATAAAAATTACACCTCAATCTCAATCTACTTAACGTTGGTAAACGTGGCAAAACGGGCGGGACGGGTCGGGTTCGAGTTGGGTCAATCGGGTCGTGGGTCAAAACGGGTCATTTTTAAATGGGTCAATCAGGTTACGGGTCAAACGGGTCTGACCCATTTTGCCATGTCTAACTATTGGGGCTTTCTGTTGTTGGGCTTGTTTTATCAAAAACGGGTATCAACAAACTTGAAGGAAAATTCCACTATTAAAATCAAAGTTTTATATTTTAAACATATCCATGGTCCTAATTACTAACTCCAATAGTACTTACATATGTAATTTCACATTGCTCTAAACTTCTTAGACTATTTTATATAGAATTCTCCATAGGACTTACATCTATGACTCCAAAAAGAACCTCTTGAAGATTGATTCTCTCACAAAACCAAAGATAGCTCTGTGGATTCAACCTAGATCTGTACTATGGTAGTAATAACATTGTGGATGATGACTCTTTGTTTGCTTCTCAGCTTAAGGGTGAATAGGTGAAGGTTAAGGTTTTCTCTCTTAATAGCAAATTTTTTATTTCCCGTGGGTACCACTCTATCAATCTAGTAGTGTGTGGAGCTTATAAACACTTCCTTTTTCTTGAGCTAATCACGAGTTTTGGTTTTGGACTTGAATATACACATTTCAATTTGACAAGACAGAGAAACCCTAGGATTTGCATATGTATAATTTTTAATGAAAAATAAGTTACCACATCATTGAAGAAATGTCAAATCATTGTTCATAGGCAAATAAGCAAGAAAATTATAGAGGTGAACATATGGATTGATGGCTCTTATTTTAAAAACTTTAAGAATTAAAAGAGATCATTTAAAATTTTGAATTTCAACATTTTCAGGTACTAAAAATGGATAAAATTGAGGATAATAGTGTATTTCAACTTAAAAAAAAATTATTTTAAGCATAAAGTTAATAGATGTCCTAATGACATTAATTTTAAGAAATTTTTTTTTTTTAAATTTTACGAAAAAAAGTAACTATTTTTTATTTTATATAATTATTATAAAATGGTATCAAAACTTTTTTTTAATAGTTTATTAATAAATATTCTAAAGACATTCCTTGAACTATATTGTATAAAGGGATTTAATTAATAAACCATTTTAGGAAAATTTTTATAAAAAACCGTACAAATAATTAACTGTTTTGACCATTTTTTAATTTTCCATAAAAACTTCCTCAAAATGAATCGAGATCAATCGGAAGCCTATCCAGCCAGTGCGACGATCTGTTCCTACCTATTGGCATCCCCCACAAGAAGGTACGTACAAAGTTAATTTTGATACTGCCCTCTTTGATGATCTTGGGATGGCTGATTTGGGTGTTGTGGTGAGGGATTCAACAGAGAATATCATTGCTGCCCTCAGTCAGAAGGTCCGCTGCCATCATTTTGTGGAAATGGTGGAAGCTTTGGCTTGCAATCGGGCTCTAGTTTTTGCTCAGGAATTATGTCTTCCACAAGTGGTGTTTGAAGGTGATAGTCTCCGTATAGTTCAGGCAGTCAACAGTCAGGAGGCATGTTTAACTTTATTTGGTCATGTAGTGGGAGAGATTAAGAACTTACGGAGAGGCCTTAGATTTTCTTGTTTTCAGCATGTAAAGAGGGATGACAACAAGCTTGTTCATTCTCTTGCCCGTAGAGCAGCTTCTTCTGCTGACACTGATGTATGGATAGAAGAATTACCTAGTGATTTGGAAGATGTCTTCCAATTTGATTTTGATCATCAATAAAATTCACTTATCTCTTTCTAAAAAAAAAAAAAAAAAAAAACTGGACCCTTTTATTAAAGCAAACGGAATTATTAAAAAAAAGAAAAGATATGATTCCTTTTATTTCTTTGAGGGTAAAAACTATTATTCCTGGTTTAGAATAATTGTAGCAATAAGGAATAAGAAAGGACGATAAATATGACCGTTGAGTCCACCTGTGTCTTTTCGATGACCCTACTTGGTACCATTCATTGATTGTCTGTACAAGATGCGATCCCCTACCTTTTCAGTTTTTCCAGTAAAAAGCACACATATTTACACACAAAGACAAATACTGTAGTCTATAACGATGAAAATGGCTCTAACAAAACTGAAAAAGCCTGCAACGGCTATCCAAGTATCCAACAAAAAGTTGCATTGGGCCTTGGGTTATCTCCCTATTCTCTTCTTGATTACTGCAAAAACCTTTCCACGTTATATGTGGGCACCCACTCTGCTCTCTCTATTATATTTCTCACACAACCTTTGCTCAACTTTACTCTCTGACTTTGGTTCTTATTCCACACTCACTCACTCTCTCTCTTCTCTTCGTTGCTGGGTTTCCTTCAGATTTTCCGGAGCCTTCTTCTTTCTCATTGAGGAATCCATGGCTGTTCTTATTCTTCTTTTTCTCTTAGCAGCTTCTGTAGTTGCAGCTGATGAAGGTGACTTTATTTCTTTCTTTTCTCTATTGCACGCGTTCTTTATACTTGTTTTGTGATTTTTTTTTCTCTGTTCACAGTATTTGGTTTTGGTATTAATTTTACTCAATATTGTAATATCTCAGTTGTTTCTTAGAGTTTATAGTGCATTGATAAGGTATGCACGTGTTCTCCGCTTCTCCTTGAGGTCTTAGTGTCACAAATTTAGTGACCAATGTTTAATGCGAATGCACCAAAAAAGAAATAGTAAAAATGGCCTTTCACACACTCTCTCTCTGTTACTGTGTGTTTGTTTTTTTTTGGGGGGTGGGTTGGTTCTTTCCTAGTCCAAAGGCTCTGTGTGTGTGTGTGTTCTACTCTTCTTGCTTATGAGGGTTGGTGGGTTAGAATTAAATGTGGAATAAATGAGTACAGAGTGGGAGTTGGGGGTTTTAAATGTTACTTGGAAGTTTGGGATTTCTTGATTGTTGAATCATCTTATTATGGAATGAAAAGGGGACTAAGATACATAATGAAATAAAATAGCTGAAGTTTTGGAGATACTCTATTTTTCTTAACTTGCTGAGGTGAAATTTTTTGATTTGTGTAACCTTCAACTCAGCTGTCACAACTTATCTTATGCATCAATAAAAATATGTTATGATGAAAGTTGTGTTACTGGTGTTTAAAAAAGAAAAAGAAAAGAAAAGAAGAAGTTAGTGTTACTGGATTTATTGCTGGAGGTATTATCCTCAATGTCCCTTTCCTTCTTTTTGTGCATTAAAAGATGGGAGTAAAGAGGAGAGACTAGCAATATTGTTAATATCAATGTCTAATTGTCTTCCAGCTCATGGGCATTTCATCCTACTCCTAGCCCTATTTATCTTTTCGCTAGTAGTAGCATTTGCCTTGGTTGTGTAAACGGTCAAGGGTTAGAGAATTTAGGCACTTTTGCTTGGGGCTTAGAACTTGGTGGAGTTATGGGTACCTGCTACACTGTTTTTGTTGCCCTATTATATTGCAGCTTTTGTCCATACTACCCCACGTGGGGTGCTTGGATGTATTAATATGTTTTCTTTATAATATTATCTACTATCTATTCAAATCAACAAGGGCAACTATGACATATCTGATATTTAAGTATTTAACCCCACTTCTCTAAACAAAAAAGTATTTAATCCCACAAATAGAAAAGTTCACCAGCTAGTAAATTTTCTTCTTTTTTTGTGTGGGCTTCCTAATTCCTATCTTTATGTCATTGTAATCAATCCATTTTCCCTCCTTAGGGAACAAATATGACTTCATTATTCTTGCAATACTGATACTGGTTCCAATACAGATATGACTTCACTATTTCCTCTTGAGTTATGCAATTGTTACAAACTATCATTAACAAAGATTTCACATACCTTGATGTCTAGGATTTCTGTAATATCATAGTTGTCAATTTTATACTGGATTTTCATAACCATGGGTAAAAATCAAAGCTTATATTCACAAGTTTATGAAATTAGCATTACTTATTATTCTTTTTCAGCTTAAATACACAAGTTTGTGAAAGCATTACATCTTTCTTGTATATGGTAGATCCAATAGGAAATTAAGGATAATTTATGAAACTGTATACCAGATAGTTTATGAAAAATTGGCTACCAAAACCATGTTGAATGTTCCTTTCCTTGCTATCCACATCCCTTCATGTGCACCAAATTCATAAAGGCTTGAGAATTTTCAATTTATTGGCATTTGATCCACTAAAGTGGGATTTTTTTTTTCCTTAAAATTGTCTCATTTATTAATGGATTTGGACCCATTAATTAAGTCTACTGCTGTTATTAGAAATTTCACAGGACCAACCCAATGAATATTCCCCCATAGTGGGCCCGATCCAGTCCTAAACCAAGAGTGAAACCCTATCCCTTGGTTTCTTACAAATAACTACCCATAACCACCTACAACAACCCATGCAAAATCTATAAAAGAAAAACTTCATATCTCTTTCTTTCTCTCTCTCTCTCTCTCTGTTTCTATTCTTTGTAGAAGGGGTTCTTAGGTGGGGATTTGTGTGTCTTGCTTCTAGTAGCAAGCACCACAAACAAGCAAAGACTTGGAAGTATTGTTGATACTGTGATACAACTGTGGAATTAATCTTAAGAGGTTTATGTGCTTTTGCTGTCAGCTATGACCTCCTGCTCAAAAGGTTTTATTTATTTATTTATTTTAAAAGCCCATAGCCCCCAAATTTTCAATTTGCAAGAATCTAATTCTTGCAACAACTAGCATCTGCTTCACTGAAACATTTGATATGTTATATATTTTTTTCTTCTTACAAATAATAATGATGTTTGAAGAAAATCTAGTAGCATGAACTTGTCTGTTATCATTCATTTTATGAACCGAAACTCTTCAAGTCCCAACTTTTTTGGATCTTGTAACTTAAACCTAGCATCAGTCAAACAGTACTAGCAAATATCCTCTTCAGGAAAAAAAAAAAAAAAAAAGAAAAAAAAGAAAAAGCCCCCTCAATGTTGTTTGCAGTTGCATCTACTCATAATATGGATTACAAACTATGAAGATTTATGCTTTAGAAAATGCAAAATTATAATGTTTGTTTCTTTTTCAGATGCATTTATTGGTGTGAACATAGGAACAGATCTCTCAGACATGCCTCATCCAACTCAAGTAGTAGCCCTCCTCAAAGCCCAGCAAATCCGACACATCCGCCTATACGATGCTGACCGTGCCATGCTTCTTGCGCTTGCAAACACAGGCATTCAAGTCATGATCTCTGTCCCTAATGAACAGCTACTTGGAATTGGTCAATCAAACTCCACTGCAGCTAACTGGGTCTCCCACAATGTTGTAGCACATTACCCAGTCACCAATATCACAGCCATATCAGTTGGTTCTGAGGTGCTAACTACTATCCCCAATGCAGCAACAGTCCTTGTCAATGCCCTCAAGTTCATTCACTCAGCCCTTGTGGCATCCAATCTTGACCGTCAGATAAAAGTTTCAACACCTCTTTCTTCCTCTATTATCCTTGATTCATTCCCTCCTTCCCAAGCCTTTTTAAATCGTTCATGGAATCCAGTTTTGGTACCCATGTTGAATTTCTTGCAGTCCACAGGTTCATTTCTCATGCTCAACATTTACCCTTATTATGACTATATGCAATCAAATGGTGTAATTCCTTTAGATTATGCACTCTTCAAGCCTCTCCCTCCAAATAAAGAAGCTGTCGATGCAAATACACTTCTGCATTACTCCAATGTCTTTGATGCAATGGTTGATGCAGCATACTTTGCTATGGCTTTCCTAAATTTTACAAACATTCCTGTGATAGTGACAGAATCTGGCTGGCCCTCAAAAGGTGACGCAAATGAACCTGATGCAACATTAGAAAATGCTAACACTTATAACAGCAATTTGATAAGGCATGTGCTGAACAAAACTGGAACTCCCAAGCATCCCGGAATTGCTGTTAGTACCTATATTTATGAGCTCTATAATGAGGACACGAAAGCGGGGCCAGTCTCAGAGAAGAACTGGGGATTGTTTGATGCAAATGGGTCGCCCATTTACATATTACACTTGACAGGATCAGGACTGGTGTTAGCAAATGATACTACGAACCAAACTTACTGTGCAGTAAAGAATGGTGCTGATCCAAAGATGGTGCAGGCTGCATTAGATTGGGCTTGTGGAGCTGGCAAGGTGGATTGCACACCTTTGTCGCAGGGTCAATCATGTTATGAACCAGACAATGTGCTTGCACATGCAAGCTATGCCTTTGACACTTACTATCATCAGATGGGGAAGGCTCCTGGGACATGTGACTTCAAGGGGGTGGCTGCAATCACCACCACAGATCCAAGTAAGATCATGCTTGTAAAGAAGGCAGCATGTTCTATTTTTCTTTTGGTTTTTTTTTTTCTTATTTTTATTTTGGTCTCAGGTCCTGCGTTTTAATAATACATACATTTCGAAGTTCTAATAGTTTTGTTTTTTCAACGATGCAGGTCATGGTACTTGTATATTTCCCGGAAGGTAAACTTCTAACTTTCTTAATTAACCAAAATCTTTTACATCTTTTAAGTTTCCCATATGATTATGATTGAGGAACTATAAAAAACAATGTTGTAGAGAACAGCCCTAGACGAGCAATGATAAAATTTTATTTGTTATTGATATGTGCATGCAGTGTTGGCAAGAATGGCTCCCTGGTAAATATCACAGCCCCATCTATGAATTCCACAAGTTCAGAGTTTTCGAGCCACAGCAGTATTCACGGCAGTGGTTTGACAAGCATTTTCATGACGATTGCATTTCTAATATGGTGTGGAGTATTATTGTAGATGGTGGTATTGTTGGAATCTATTGCAGCTTTCATTCAAAGTTTTGAGAAGGTGCTTGGAGGAGCTTGAGATTGTTCACTTTTAGTGACAGAGTTAGTTTAGAGATAGTGGCTCATTCAATTTTGTACAAAACAAGCTAAATGGCCTGGACTGTCTTGGGCTCCATCTACATTCTTATTTTACTGAATGAATGATTCTTCCTTGTATGAAACCGACCCATCATTATTCCTCTTAATGCCTAGATTTTTACTCTTAAAAAATATTGCTTCAACTGCATCTTGTCCTCTCTGAGATTATCTTGTGAACGACTAAATCCTGTGAATTAAAGAATCTTACTCTCTTTTCTTTCCCCAAAACTGTCAACGAGGGAGAAATTGACTAGGTGTAATTTATTAATCTTTTGTATGAGGTGGAAAATTTGTCCTGACAAATGACAATAATGCAAGTTATTCTAAGAAAGGTTCAAATCTTTCCTATTCTCTCAAAGGATAAGAAAGATTCAAACCTGTACCCTTTTTAAGCTCAATTGACATTTCTTAATGTGGTCTATAGATGTTCAATGTTCAAATTTCCTGTTTTCCAAGTATCGAATTATCCAAAAAAAAAAAACCTAAAATCTTTTAAGCCATTAGAATAAATTTTAATCCTAAATAATAATGAAATGTTAAACCTTTTCTAAGGAGTAATAAGGTGCACTTGACATGATACATGGTCAATTTAGAACACATGTTGTGCCCATATTACCTCTACTACACAAATGCACTAGAGACAAGCCAAATCCTAATGGGTATGTGGCTCTAGCATTAGGGTCATGATCTTTTGTAGATATTGTTAAAGAAGCTTATATGGAAATTGACCTTTATTTACTTGCGAATTGTTGACACCAAGGTTGTTTCTTTCGCTTGAATCGGATGGTTGACATCTAATTTATGCTAGCCCAAGTTCGATTAGGAAAGATGTTGGCTAATAAATTCCTTCGTATCCAATGATACCCTTGTGAGCCCTATCCAGAGCACTGTACCCATACCTCTTACCCATGCCCATAGGTTTATACTGGGAAAACAAGGTGGGTTAGGTGGACTCCTTCCTATTCCCCTTTTGTTAAGATAAATATAGATGGATGCGTATGAGGTAATCCCGGGATTAGTGGTATAATGAGAGATAAGGTGGGCTAGGCACAAGTGGAGATAAGGTGGGCTAGGCACAAGTGGTATAACGAGAGATAAAGATAAATGACTTTTTTTTTTTTTTTCCTTTTTTTATTCATTTGTAGAGAATTATGGGCCATAAGATTTGCACTAAAACTTGCTTTCGGATATGTGTTTCAAGAATGTTGACTCTTAAATAGCAATTAACATGATTATTTATAAAAAATGGTTTATTTTCACAACAAATTTTAAGTAGTAATTTATTATTGATATTTACTGGTTCTAATTTGAACCCATCATTTAAATTATTTTTTGGCCAATCAATAACAACTAATAGTTACCTGCCACTTAAGATTTGTTATGAAAATATTGTAAAAATACTGTGTACATAACATTTCTCATATTTTCCACCCATTCATTTTTCCCTTGACCATATGCTTTAATTTGTAAAGAGTTGATGAATTGAAATGAATGACGATCCCTTAACACGCATATATTGTGAAGCCAACTAATGTGTTGAACTTTTGGTAGAAGGTAAAAGAACAGCATAATCCTTACTTTTTTTTTTTTTTTTTTTTTTTTTTGAGTCAAAAGCATAGCAACATGAGGCAATTAAGGAATATTATCCGTACCATTCTTTTTTCTAACATGTTTTGTAACACTAATTTTTTTGGACAATGTTTTGTATTGCCCAATATATATAATCTCCATTTGAGAGAGAGAGAACATATTCGGAGAAAAATTGAATGAAGCAAAACCTTTTCCACTTCCAAATACCTGGCCCTATTAACTAAGAAGAGGTTAACACAAATTGGGCCGCTTACATACCCGGATTCAAAATTCCAGCCTGGACCCGCAAAAAAGACTTTCGGGTCCGCTGAGTACGTAAGTAATTATGGCGAACATCGTGGTTGATTAATTATCGCATTTCCTCAAACCCTAATTTCCTCTCTCTCTCTCTCCAGGTCCCCATATATAAATCAACTACCACCCCTCTCGTCTTCACAAACCCCTGAAAACTAGATCTGAGCCTTTTATACTTCTTTCAATTTCGTATCTGTTTATTTTTGATATTGAATTCGTTGAAATGGTTTTTCATGTTATTTGGAATTGCATCAACACTATGATTCTCCGTGCTCAATCAATAGCAATTGGGAATACGAAGGGATGCGAAATAAAAAAAATTCGCAAGGGTACCTCTGGACTGGCAGATTCAATTATATCAGTGAATTCTCGCCATTTCTCGAGGTTCCACACTTCTTCTTCTTCATTCCCAGTTAATTCTCAAATAATTGTCTTTTTGTTATTGTTAGTTGTGGTAGTTGCTCGATGATGATTTTATTTATGCTTTAACCACACCGAAAAAAGAGAGTTTGAGAGTTTGGATTTGATTCTCTCTTTGGTATAAGGCAATGGGAAAAATAGTTTGCTTGTTGTGCTTGGTGGGGTGCCTAATGATTCTTTTTTCTATGATTAGGAGGTTAGGTTACTGCCTCTTTTTTTATAGAGAGAAGAAGAAGGCTCTGTCAAGCATTTCAAGTGGGTTCCCTTGGCTTATATTTTAGAGGGTTTCTAATTCTACCGCTTTCATCTTCTCTTATGTGGAAAAACTTTGGCCTTGAACTGAGAGCAACGAAACGATACCTACATTCTTCATAACTAAACCTTATGAATTAGTATTTAATTATTTTCAAGTTTTTTTGATAGATTTGATTATATTCAAGTTTATATTTATATTCAAATGCGGACACTAACGTGTGTTGGGTAAAAATTATTTTTTAAAAATTTATTTTACTATTCTATTTATTTTTGCTATTATTTATAGTTACCTTTTATTTTTTGGAATTATTTATTTGTTTCAATGTACCATTTCGATTAATTTTTATTTTTATCTACTGTATTTAAAAAAAAAAAAAAATTCAATTTTAACAAAATAAACCTATTTTAAACAAACGGAAGTGATAAAATCACATGCTCATTTATTCTAATAGAATTTGATGCAATCAAATTAATAATATAATGATAAATATTTTTCACAGGAAATTGCACTTGGTATTAGGGATGGGATTTTCATTGCTCAAAATACTTGCATTTCCTTTCTCTTTCATGTGTTACATTAACGGTGGACCAATAAAAATGTGGATTGCTTTCAATGAGAGTCTATACACATTCTATGATAAAAATTCCACAGTTTTCATGAAAAATCAGGAGGTCAATATTTGGTATCAAAGCTGAAAGCTAAATCTTGAAGTTGATGCCACAAACTCATCCTTAATAATCTCTCATACATGTGTGAGTTATTGCTCCTCAATGGGCCATGAACAAGTTCTTGTACCTCTTCAAGCCTGTTTTTTTTCTCCTTCAATAGTTTTTACTTCATTGCGCATCATCTAGGCTCCCGTGCCATCCATGAAACCATTTGCCAACCACTCAACCTCATCCTTGCACATCAACCTCTGTAAACCTTGTGTTGTGCCGTTTTTTTTTATTTAGCATCATTGACAATATCACTTTATTTCCAAGATCATTTGTGTAGGTTTTGTGGCCTTGTGCAATGTGCACTTGTTTATGCTCACAAGTACACGCGCATCAGCCTCACCTCTACTCTGCAAGGGACCTTACCTCATAGGCTCACACCACCATTAACTCTTAAGGCTTCGTATTGGAGTTTATAAAGGAATGTAATAAAATAGAATGATCATCAACGAATGAAAAAAAGGAAGGGAATAGAATGTATTTAAACAAGAGAAATGAATGGAAAAGAAAAGAATATAATAGAATTAAGTAAGCTTATGTGGATCTTTTAAAATAAAGAAATGGAACGTAATTAGTCTTGTTAGGGAGTGACATAGAGGGAAATGAATAGAATTATTTTATGATAATATTATTATTAGACGCTTATTTTAAAATAAAAAGTTAAATATATAGCGGTATTTTGGGAGTTTTAGTAAAAATTTATTAAATTTAATTCCATCCTTTCGAATTTTTGAGAAATGAAAATTTGAGATTTTAAAAAGATAGAGATGAATGACTAATGAATATTCTCTTCTATCCATTCTATTTCACTTCACTTAAACTTTCAAATAAGAGAGTGAATTTTTCATTTCTTCTATTAAAACACTCTCAAAAAAAAAGAAGAGAAGAATATTCTAAAGGTATTATTTTTTTATTTTTTATTTTATTCCATTCTCTTGTTCCAATTGGATGATGCTAATACAACTTTATCCCCAAAAAAATATTATTATTTCCAAATTGTCAAATAGAAATTTGAAACTTTCACGTAATTTTAAAAAAATTATATAAATAATGGGAACAATGCTTATTATAAATAGTTAAGGGGGACACCGTTTAATTTTGTGGTTTAGGGCAGGCATTGTAGCTGCACTATGTCAAAGGTAAGAAAAGTACAATATACTCAAAACTTCTAAAAATCCCAAAAATATTCTAACTAAAATTACCATGCAAATATCTCAAACTAATGAATCAATTACACACAAGAATACCAAGATAGATTAAAAAACCTTCTCAACTTGTAGGGAAAAGCCACAAGACCAGCTTTGAAAATTTTCACTATTATCAATTGGGTAGTATTAACGAGCACCTTTGCTTTATGCCAGATTTTTTACTAGCTTTATAGGGTGTACCGGTGTAGAGCTTATAAAATTAACTTTTTAAGTTCCACTTGTCACGTCAGTAATATTTTCAATCCCCTCATTGTTCACTTTTCAGTCACCTCTCCTTAGTAGCTTGATCCTAACACAGCACAACCATATTTAGGAAAAAATTGTACAATTTCCATTCCATTCTTGATATTCATATATCACATTGGGGAGGGCCAATGACTCAATTAATTACGGTCAGATTCTTTAACAAGGAAATATGCCTTATTTGTTTTGTTTTTGTTTTTGTTTATTGTTTATTGTTTTTGTTTTTTTTGAGTTCCACTTATCACTTAAGTAATATTTTTAGCCATCTCATCAATTTATATCAATTTTTTATTAGGTACAATAAATCATCCTTAATGAGCACTTTACGGTGCTTGTTAACATTCCCCTAATGAATTTACTCAAACCTACTCAATTGTAATGAATCTATTAGCTTTTTGTCATCTCATTGCTCACTTCTCAATCACCTTTCCTCAGTTGTCTGATCCTAACATAGTTGTATTCAGAAAAAAAATTGTACAATTGCCATTCCTTATTGATATTCAGAAATCACATTGGGGAGGGCCCTTGACTCAATTAATTTCGGTCAAAAACTTTAACGAGGAAATATGCCTTATTTTTTTGTTTTTTGAGTTCCACTTATCACTTTAATAATATTTTTATTCTGCTCATCAATTTATACCAATTTTTTATTAGGTGAACCCCACAATAAATCATCCTTAATGAGCACTTTATGGTGCCTATTAACATTTCACTAATGAATCTACTCAAACCTACTTAATTTTAATGAACCTATTAGCTTTTTGTCATCTCACTGCTCACTTCTCAATCACATCTCCTCAATAGTCTGATCCTGACAAAGCTGTATTCAGAAAAAATTGTACAATTGCCATTCCTTCTTGATATTCATATATCACATTAGGAAGGGCCCATGACTCAATTAATTACAAACAAAAACTTTAACCAGGAAATATGTCTTTTTTTTTTTTTTTTTTTCAATATACATTAAGGGTGGTGTTAACGGGTATTGTAAGGGCCCATTTTGAAGTAGTTTTATGTCAAATCATTTCACTTTATGTTAGATTTTTGATCAGTTTTATAGAGTGTAGGGTGTAGAGCCAATAAAACTAACTTTTTGAGTTCTATTTGTCACTTCAGTAATATTTCAATTTCCTTATCAATTTATATCAATTTTTTATTTGATAGACCCACAATAAATCATCCTTAACGAGCACCTTACGGCGCCTGTTAACATTTCACTAATGAATCTACTCAAACCTACTCAATTTTAATGAATCTACTAGCTTTTTGTCATCTCATTGCTCACTTCTCAGTCACCCTTCCTCAGTAGTCTGATCCTGACACAGCAGCATTTGGAAATAATTGTACAATTGCCATTCCTTCTTGATATTCATATATCACATTGGGAAGGCTCATGACTCAATTAATCACAGTCAGAAACTCTAAGGAGGAAATATGCCTTATTTTGTTTTTATTTTTATTTTTTGAGTTTCACTTATCACTTCAGTAATACCTTTAGTCCCCCTGTCAGAGAAAAGTCTTGGTCTTGCTACATTTGCTTTGCTTCAACATGTCTTCTGTTTTTATAAGATGAAGCACTTGTAGTGATGAGTGAAACAATATAAGATGAAAACTTATCTTTCTTTAAGGAAAGGATTCTTAGGATTTCTGCAATATCCGCCCAAGAATTCAAACTCATGATAACTAATCACCAAATCATTGGCTACCTGCTTCCTTGTTGGTTTGAGTATAGGATATGAGACTTTGTAAAGTCTAACCTGCAGGATTGACAAGAAAAATTTGCAATCATAACATGGAATCCTCCAGATTTTGAAAGTTAACTTCAAAATTAACCGGAGCCGGTACAGATAACCTTCATTAATAATAGTAACTTTTAGTATTTCAATAATTTACTCAACAAATAGCAGACACAAGCTTTGCAGTATCAATGATAATTCCACAGGATTCCTTAATCGTCTGCCAAAGAGTTTCAATGATTTCTATTACTCAAATACTATTTTGTATTGCTAATATTGTGCTCACTCAATATTTTAGATACAATTATCGGAGAAGCTTGTGTTTCGACAAGACATAGCTGGAAACAAACTTTTCCTTGGCTTTGCTAAATAATTAATAGGGATACATCAACCGTATGCATTTAGGGTATTTTTACTATTGATATATGATCAATTTGAGGGAGTAGGTGCAATGGATGGAGCAGCAGAAAACAGGAGGGAGAAGAATTCTTCAGCAAGTATTGCATTTGCTTTGTCCGAGGGGTGGAATGCATCCCAGAATACATAGTCACTGCGATTACTACATAACTTCGAGTTAGGCAGGCATAGCCCTCCAATGGATGAGTCTACGTTGCAACACGATGTATTAGAAACCTTAAAACCTGCAGAAGAAGAAAAGAATGATGTTTAAGACATTGTTTACATTGTCAAACTAGTATGTTTTGAGGCTGAAAAGAGAGTATTGGATTTACCATATTTACTAGGATTATCGATCAAGTCTAGAACTGCTGCGTATGTATCTGCAAATATTAGTTCTGCATTTGGAAGGTGCTGGCTGAGAGAGGCGAATAGCTTTTGTACACCGGAGTTGAAGTCCAGAGCCCATTGATTGACTCTCTTCAAGCATTCGCCTTTCTTTGATTTCACCCTCTGAGAAGGAATGCAGCCTAGAGGGCTAAGACCATGAAAGACCATCTTTCGTGCACCGAGTTGGTAGAGCCTCTTAACACATGCAAGTTCAGGTTCTCATATATCACTAAATTGTAAATTTGACTTATTAAAGTAATGATAGTTATGGTCGTTATATTCGAAATAGATTAATTCAGTGTTACTATTTCCTACTAGCTTAATTTTGTGAGAAATTTATAAGTCATCCTTATATTCAACAGTTTTGAATCAAAACCACCATATTTTTGATATCTTGAAAAAATAATGGTTTATACTTTATAGTGACTAATAATTGTGGAATAATTCTCTCCATCATATTTATGATCAATCTTGGCCAAAATGTTAAGAAATGCACCATGTAAGTGTTCTTATTCTTTTTAGATTTAAAGACTAACATAAAACAGCCAAGGATTAAACACTTTACCTATAAAGAATAGCAAAACTCTATTTTAAAACTTCCTTGTAGGTGATAAGATTGGTCAGTGGTTGTGACATGCAGGCAATTTCACACAACTTTGAAGAAGAACATTACATTATAATTATGTACTACAAACTTTCAAGAAACTACTCCTATGAAGCCTTTCTGATAGATTGTTCCATTTTTTTCTCAATGCAAGTGATTCCACATTCATGTCTCTTATACGCTTTTAAGAGGCCAGATAAATAAATTAATGGGGATGATAAAACTTTTTACCGAAAGTTGTTTGTCCAGGGTGGAGATTAAGAGGTCCGTAAACTCGTCGGATGTGTATTGTTGACCATCTGGTAAAAAGGGCTGCAAGAAATTGTTGACATAGTCATTGCTTCCTGCAAAATCAGTTTAAAAAAGATAATAATTTTTTAGTTGAAGATTTGAATTGCTTTAATTGTTATTCACTTTAGTTTCTTGCTTCTGTGAATAGTAGTTTTAATAGAAATTGCCAAACATGGGGAAGTGCTATAATACTCAGCAATGCTGGAGTAATTACCAATTCCAATGAAGTACATGGCTTCATTGCATAGCTTGTTTGCTGCCACTTCCCCTATTTTTTTCTTCATTGTTTCCTTAGTCTTCTCAAAGTATTTGATCTGATCATCAAAGGATAATCTCTGAATCTACATTGCAGAAAACAAGATCAAGAATATTTGGGAAAATGGTCAATACTGTAAATGAGGAAATTAAATAAAAGTTGTCTAGTCAATTCGAAAGCAAAAATAAATCGTTTTTAAAAGAATGTGTTATTACAAAATAAAGTCCAGTGTCATTGAGAATTCCTGCTCCGCCGGATGCATAATTAACCCCTTTAAGGACTGCATCATCATTTTGCGACAAAGAAAGATAAGGTGGTGGTGAAGAAATCCCAAGTTTTTCCGCTACAAAATTTATAAAAAAAGATACCATTAGTGGAAGACAACATCAAGTTGCATAAAAAGCTTCAATGCAATTCAGAGAAATCAAGCAAAGAAAGAAAAAGGAAAAGATGGGCATTGTAATTTAGGGGTAATTAACATACAAACGATATCACCAATAGTCCTCCCATTTGTGAACCTCCCAGTGGCCTGGCCACCAACATAATCAATCCCATAAAAAGGGAAATTTGATTTTGCAAGAGATTGCAGATAATTGTTGTTTCCAACTTCTGTTAATGAGTCACCAAAGATAAATGTGACTGGTGATGCTGCTGATGCCATGGATGCTGTGGCTGCAAAAATCAATGCAGCAAAAGCTAGCCTTGGCATGGCCATCTTAATTTCACTTTAGTCTCACTTGTGGGTTTTTTAAAAGGAGTGGCAGTCGGTAACGTGGATTTATAGTATGTTCAGAAATGGTGCACGATCATTTTAAGTCATGTCCAGTTCTCCAAGTTTGCACATATTAGGTGACAATTTTCAAAACCATAGTTTATGCAATAGGTGTAAGCTTTAAATGGCCTGAAACGTTTTGTTGAGTGCAATTTATGGTCTAGGAGTGTCTCTCTAGGAGTTGGCCAACTCTGCAACTGCAACTCACCTCATTAAGTCATCGAAGTTGGCTTTGTTAGGTTTTGCACTTGGCGTGAAAATGGCAATGAAATGTTTCTAGTTACTTCTAAAAGGCAAAACTGTCCTTTAACAGTAAGCATTTGAATGAATTGGCTTACAAGTATCCAACTGCTTCTAAGTTCTAAAAGCTCAATCTCATTTCTAGCGAAAGCATCATATCAGATTGACACACAAGTGACGCAACTATGATCTATTGGCCTATCACGCTAGACCACATAATGAAAATATTCATCTACGATTCTCAATGTATATATATATATATATATATATATATATTCATCTACAATATTTTGAAAAATAATGTTAAAAAAAGAAAAAAAAAATTGAACACAATTGAAATTTGATTAAGAGAACATGAGAAGACGAAAATGTAAGGCATTCCATCCTAGACTAACAAGATAAGAAGTTTGAATCACTTGAGTCAAATTTTTTTTCTTCCTGAAATTTTTTGTCCTTTCTCAATATGATTAATCTTCAAAATACTCGTTTTTAATCAGTGGTTTATATCTTTTTCGAATTTAGATAATTTACAATGTATGTACTGCAGATATGAAGAGAAATATGTCAAAATTTTCTAGTTTATAATTTTTATAGAAAATTTGACCTATTTTCCCTCTTAGGTATGACCTATTGACATTCATTATCTATGCCACGTGGCACGTTCTGCTGTGAGGTATGATTTGCTTTGAGGTACACCCTCTAATCTAAAAAAATTAAAAAAAAAAAATTGTATAAATAAGATATTTCCTATTAAGGATTTCAATTTTAGATGTCATAGTGTTCAAATGTCATGTATAGTCATTACAGGCATAATTTATGTTTATTTTAAGTTTTTAAAATAAATAATAATTATCCAAATCTTTAGAAATTTATCTAAAATCAAAATTTAAATATTATTTTCCTCCTAACACAATAAGAACATGCATGTAGGAGTTTTCCTTTACGATTTGAACACGGACACACTTAAAGTTTTGGAGTGTCTTTTTTCGTTTTTTATTTTTATTTTTTTAAATAGGTACAACAAAATTTCATTCTATAGTAACTGCTCAATGATAATTGCTTTTTATCATCAAGCCAAAGTATCAGTTGCTTTTTGATATAGAGGGGTTTGAATCCTATATCTTTCATTTGACAATAAATTTTTTTACCAATTGAGTTAATTGAATCCGCAGTGTCTTTGCTTCTTTGTAGAGGAGGATAGTGGAGCGTTTAGTAGGGAAAAAAAAACATTAATACTTTTGATTGCTGCCTTGTTGAGAAGCTTCAATTTTCTATTGATTTCTAATAATTTAAGTTTTTCTAGCTTCAGCTCTGATATCTACACTACTCAAACCAAGCAAAACTATCCTCACCTTTTACGTGGAAGGCATCAACTAAATTTTAGAGGGTTATATATATATATATATATTTTTTTTTTTTTTAAATATTTATTTATTGCTAAAAAATTGTTGGCATCAATAAATCTTGTAGTTTTCACTTCTCATGGACAAAAAAGACCTCCACCAGGCCCTCCAAAGTAGAACACAGGCTCAATTGCAAGACTCTTTTGGTAATTAAGAGCAGTGTAGCAATTGGGTTCCTCGGCATTACTACGTACCCATATAGGGTACTTCGTAAGGAGGTTATAATCCACGATTCTAAGTCTATCAATGTAACATGCTGATCCCCACAAACCATATGCATAATTTCCACTCCCCATGGCTGTTGTAGTGTGGGGTTTAACTCCCTTGATGTTTTTGCTATTAACATCCCCTCCCCATTGAACTATTCTGGCTTTCCTTTGCAAATGATTGAAGATTTCATAGGGCCAATACCCTATCACCTTGTCTTCTCCATATACTAGCCACCATTTTCTGGTTTCTGGTAACTAAAGCAAAACATTGGATTTTATACAAACAATTAAATATCATCATCATCATCATCTACTCAAAAAAAAAAAAAAAAAAAATCCTAGTCCCAAATTTTTTAGGATCTACTACGTATTCTTAACAAATTAATTAGAGTTGATCACATGTATTATTTTTCACAATTTTATTATATTTGACGTCATACTTTCTGTCTTCTGTTAATCCTTTAATTCACATGTCTCATTTTCCATTTCAATTAATGTTATTTCTGGTATTTTTCTATATTTTTTGATTTTATCAATTTGAATCAACTCAATCTTTTTTATCAAATAATTTTATTCATTCCTCAAAATTATTCTTTTCTTTATAATATGCAAGCCATAGATTCAAGATGTGAGTTATCACTTTATAATTATTCCATTACCCAACTTTAGCACGCTTCTCGATTTTCACCACTATTTCTTATGTATTCCTTTGAATTTTTTTTTTTTTGTTCACCTTCTTTGCATTTTAGAATTTCTAATGCAACTAACTGATGTATTCCCCCATAAATATTCAAATTTTCTTGTATGGGTTGTCAATTGTAGAGGCCATGTTGAATAATCAAAGCCGCATATAAAAATTTATTTATATTATTACTTTTGAAGAGGCTTTCATATTCCAGTTTTTTTATCTCCTTTTGTAGTTTTTATTATGGTTTCTTTGAATTTTCATCACCTTTTCCTGTTTTTTTAAGGAGAGTTTGATGAATCGAATAAAAAACCTTTAATAAAGGCATATAAAAAATTTATACTGTTAAATTTACAGAACTTGATTTTTTTTATTTTTTATTTATTTTGTAGGCTAGAATCCATATATAAAATTGAAGCAATTTGACTTTTGGTTAATTTCATAATATTGTGCCACATAAGTTTGCCATATCAAAATTTTACACATCACTATTTTAATATATAATTGAATTTGAATTCTATTCATATCTAAACCATATATTAGAATCTTAACACATTATATTTTCTTTAAATGGTTAAAAAAACTCCATATAGTTTCATATACAAACACAATTATAGTAAATGTCAGTTAATAACTCTTATAACTATCAAATTTCATATTTAGACATAAAATAAAAGATAGAAAAAAATCATATTATGTCAAAACTTTTTCATGCATTGCATTAGTTACTAATTAGTGTGTTTATATATATTGTTAGAGATATATATTAGATATATTAGCCCAATGTAATAGGCCCAAGCCCATTCCTGCTTGTACTAGTAGTCTAGGGTTTAGTCGTCTATATATACTCATGTTAGGGTTCATTGTAACAAGAGGTTATTGTATTACACTCTCAGATAATAAAGATGTAGCCCTTAAGAGATTCCTCTGTGGATGTAGGCCGTAAGGCTGAACCACGTAACCCTTGTGTTCTCAGTGTTCCTCCTCTATGCTTCCTCTTCCGCATCTACTCTAGCATACACAACATGATATAACACATCGCGTTGCTAATATTTAACATATATTATGGTTTTTTTTAACCTCTTTTTTCCCCATTCTTTTTCAAGAAGGTGTGAGGAATCCATATAAAAATCTTTATTAAAAGATAACAACCTCTTAGCAAGAGAGAGTAACCACTTATTGCAAGGAGATGAAGATAATTGGAGCAACCATAACTTCTAGGACACAATATAGTACATGATGTTGGAGGACACAATATAGCACACGATGTTGGGGAGAGAGAGATTCATATTTTCATTACCTGGTAAATTTGGATTTGGACCTCATATTGTTTTCCTCGTTCTTGTGATGTAGGTTGAATAGGTGCACCTAATTCGTACCTTGGGTTGATTTGTACAAACCCAGAGCAAATGAGATTAATGCAACCTGTCTTCTGGTACGCATCCATCTAAGCAAAAAAATTAAAAAGAATAAATTAAAATCTATTCCTAACTAATTAATATTAGTTTCTAGAAGAAAACTAAGATTGTTGGTTTTTTATACTTCCATTTGTTGTATATTGAAAACTCACAATTTTTGTTTTGATAAATTTGATAGTTATAATGGAGGAGAAGAGATTCGAATTTGGATAGTCTCAATTGAAAACACCAAAATATATCAATTGAGTTACATGCCTCTTTATGAAAACCCACACATAAAGTATCAAAAATATAATTGAGTTGCCATTTCCCCTCTTTGGCTTAGCAAAAATGTACTTACAGTCCATCGTATATATAATCGAGGTTGTGAATCACTAAATAACTTTGGGTTGACCTAGAAAAAGAGGAAACGATATTACCAAATTTTGAGAAAAAAAAATGTAACTAATACTATGCACTTTACATATCTATTAGAAAATAGGGTTAACGCTTTGTTTAATGAACCAACCATCCATCCTGCTTCAATACTTTCAAAACCATCGTTAGGGCCATTTTTAATCCAAATTTGAGCAGTAGTGTATTCATCGGGCGAATCAACTCTTGGATTCCAGACATTTATAACTCCTCTAGCACCCACAAAACCATATCCTTTTGTAAAAAGATATGCCGCCTGGTTCACAAGCATCACTAAACAATTAAGCTGAATTTAAAAGTAGGACCAATCTCAACATGAAAATTTTTATTAACTAAATGCAAAAATTAAATTAATTAAAATTAAAAAATCCCGAAATATTTTTTTTAAAAATATTTTGATTAGAAATCACGAAATATTTTGGAACAAACTTGCATGTTAGATTCCTTTTTTTTATTTGCGGTGGGCAACATAAGAATACACATGGTGACAAAATCTTTTTGGGTGAATTTGGGAAGAAACCTTTGAAAAATAATGCATAATTTCCCCATGAGTTAATCTTCAATGGAAAACCTTTATAAAAAAAAAAAATTATCAACTAATCACTAAATATGTTGATGCATCGATGTTTAGATCTAGTATATATATGGTCAAAATCAAGTTACATCTATTGAAAATTTTTGTTTATATTACCGCTCTATTTGTTTCGTTGGAAAACCTTCTATAAAGATAGTTTTCCACATTTTTCAGTGTTTAGTAGCACACAAAAAACTGGTCAACGGAAAACTATCTTTAGTCAACGGAAAATCTTAATAAAAATAAGACTTATTTTCTATAGTTTGTTTTCCAAATATTTTTTTTTGGAAAACAAGCTCTCTCTCACGGTAAGCTCTCTCACTTTTTCTCTCTTCCCTTTACTTTTTCTCTCCTCACATCTTCCCTGTCATTAATTTTGGTCTCTCCTTTTCCATAGATCTCTCTCTCTCTCTCTCTCTCTCTCTCTCTCTTCCCCTTTATAACACAGTTCTCTGATTATTTTTTTTTCCACTCACTGATCTGTCAATAGCTCCAACTTGCAAAAGAGAACAAATTTGCAGTGGTAATTATTTCATTCCTCTCTACCAAAATCTCAATTCTTTGCTTTGAATTTCAAATTCATTCTTGGTTATTTATTTATTTATATTGATTATATTAGTTGGTTTACATAATACACATGTTTTAAATTATATAATAAATATAAAAAAAAAATTGTATACCAAACACTAGAAAACATTCTCAAGCTCATTTTCAAGGTCGTTACCAAATACCGAAAAATGAGATAGTTCTCTAGAAATTGCTCTTTGGAAAATGAATTATTTTCCAGAAAACATTAATGCTGAAACAAACAAAGTGTACAACACTCATTAACTTTTTGTGTATAACCATTACATCTATAAAATGTTTAATTTTTTTTCTTGTAATTTAAAATTATTCACAAAATGGAGTGTTTATGATAGTAAATTATATTTAATCCAACATGTAAAAAAACATGTGTAATTCAATTGTGTTGTGCTTGTGTCCATTAGCACAAGTGCATATCTAAATGAAGTCTATGACAAAACAAATATATCTATTATTAGGCTCTTATAAAGTATAATTACCGAGTGGTTGGGTGGAGGAAAGACTTGGATTTTGCTGCCGTTATTGCCACTACTTTTGTCATTTGTTGAATTTACAATAGTGGAAGTCCGTGGTCCTTCCCTTCCAAAATCCAAAGTGCTCGAGGGAAGTAGCACTTAATAATTCTTGCCTACTAATTCTACGAATGGGAATATGGTTCCCTTTGGACAACTTCCACTTTTGTGCCAAGTTTGAGACAACACTTGCAGAGATGACTCGTTTTTAACACTAATGGTAGTGTCAAATGGAAAACTATTATTCGGTTTCATCTGCAAATTACATGAAGCATTATACTATATAGTGGGACAAAATGGGCTTCTGCCCTTTTTGGGCAAATGAATTAGCCTTTTGCCCTTCTTCCCAAACTAAATAGGGAAATGCCCCTCTTTTGAAAATCGAGTTTCTCAAAATCGAGTTAAAAAAAAAAAATTCTGGAACACTATAGTGACGTTTTTAAGGACTTATAGTGACATTTTAAAAACTTATAGTGATGTTTTGTAACTTGATATCCATGAAATCGAGTTATAGGCAATTTTTTTTATAAACGTCACTATAGGTCCTTGAAAACGTCACTATAGGGTTTAAATCGATTTTGAAAAACTTGATTTTCAAAAGAAGGGTATATCCCTATTTAGTTTGGGAAGAAGGGCAAAAGGCTAATTAATTTGCCCCAAAAGGGTAGAAGCCCATTTTGTCCCTATATAGTGAGTATGCATGCAAGTTTAGTAAAGTATTGGGGACGAGCAGAGAAATAAAATGAATAGTATATATAGTTGGGTCTAATTCTAGAAGTGCATTGAAGGAATTAAGAATTTAAAAATGCCTAGAGTTCCAATTATAACTTCACAATGGGATTCATAAATTACATTTTGTAGCATCATCAGAAAACACATACACAGATGTTTTAAATAAATAATCTCTTATACGGAGAGATAATAAGGTTATGAAAGTAAATATACCTGAATTATATGGTTCCTTAATGCAGGGTGATCAAAAGCGGGTTGCTTGTAGATGTCAACACAATCAATAATATCTCCATCTTCACTCTAGAAGAACCATAAATGCTTAGCAATACATGGTTAATAGCATTGATATCCTTTCTATTTAAAATGGATCCACTTACGGTTTAGATTAAATATTACAAATTTAGTAGTGCACGATGTATCTAATGATATGTCATTTAAAATTTTAAATGACGTGACAATCTGTTTACAATTAGATTCAATGACACTAACACAACACGGGACACACTAGCAATGCTTGAAAAATTAGAATATGACACAGTGGAGAGACAACAGTTTATTAATATACATCATTAGGTAGATTTTATTTATTTATAGGCATACTTTATGTTTATTTTATATTTTCAAAATAAATAAATACTATCCAAGACTTTAGAAATATATCTAAAATTTAAATTTATTTTCCTCTTAACACAATAAGAACACGCATGGATTAGTTTTGATGTGTTGAATACATGGACACAGAGAATTACAGTGTGTTTAGACTTGTGTGTTTTTTTAATGTATGAAAGTGTTTATACTTGTTATTATAAGAGGATAGAAGAAAGTTAGTAGAAAAATATACCTTAATACTTTTGATTGCTGGCTTGTTCAGAACCATCAATTTCCTGTCGACTTCTGATAAATTTTGTATAGCTTTAGTTTTCACATCTACACTACTCAAAACAAGAAAGGTTATCACAAACAAAAATATTAGAGTAATTCTTTTTCCCATACTCTCTTTCTCTTTCTCTATCTCAAACAAACAAACAAACTAAACACAAGGAGAATATCAAGAAACCATGAGACATATATAGGCTAGTTTGACCTAGAGAAGGATAATATTAATTCTTAATGAAACGTTGCACAGTTGTCGATGATTGGATCAGGGCGGAGGGAGGCTAGGGGGCCATGGCCTCCTTAGGCGCCGTTTGGTCACCATGTTTAAAAACTAGTGTTCAGTGTTTGAACATTGAACACTAGTGTCCAAAAACCAAAAAAATGTGTTTGGTGTATCAGTCCTGTTCCTTGTTGTTTGAAAAATATTGTTCAAAAACCAATGTTAAAAAACCCATTTTTGAAATCACCTCTGGACAGTTTTTAAACAACAAGGACTAGTGCTCAGTGGCAATTTCGTAATTATTTTAAACAACAAACACTAGTGCTCAGGTCAGCTTTTTTGTACTTTGGTAAGTTTTTTTTAAAATGTTTTGGTCAGCCTTGTTCTCTCTCCTGATTTAAAATATATTTATTTTGTACTTTCGTCAGCTTTTTTTATCATTCAAAACACACATACCAAACACATATTTTATATTTTTTGAACACTGAAAAATGTTATTTAAACCATGATATCAAACACATTTTTTTTGTTTTATTCACACTAAAAACACGTTTTTCAACAATACTTTTTAAATCACAGTTTTCACATCTTTTTAAACAACAATTTTTGAAAACTATGACCAAACGGACCCTTAACTTTTCAAAAATCTTTTCTCCCTCCTATATTTTTGGTTTAAAAAAAAATCAACTTTTATATATATATATATATATATATAGATATTTAAATAATGTCCTCCTTAGATTTTTTTTTTCTAAGATATAATTCTTTGATACAAAAGAAAAATTCTACTATAACCTAATCTAAATGTATATGTGTGTGAAACTCTCTCTTAGAAACTTAAAGGAGTACATACCCATAGAGATTTGAGCTCCGACTATCCCTCAAAGAGAGTTGGAGGTACCACCCAAACTATAAGTTAGGAAACAAATACCTCAAACTTATTATAAGTATAACGAGGATATATTTCCTTAAAATATAGATGTCTTTAATGAAGGAGTTCCAACTCTCCTTCATTAATTTATAGATGTCTTTCAGGTTAAGTTTATGTCCAGTACACTAATGCATTGGATAGAAGTCATGTTTGTCTTTATCAAATTAATACACCTAATTATTTACCTTAATTATTTATGAATACTTATACCCTTTATCATATGTTTATATTTTAAACTAAAAATTTACATAATATGAATATAAAAATATGCATATTATTATATTAATTAGTTTTTTTTAATTAGTTAATATGTCTTTATTTTATTGCAATATAGAAATGAAATAATTGACACAGTGTAATTATCATATTATCCACATTCAAAATAATAATAATAAATCTATCATATTAAATGTATGGTGTATCCTAATGTAGCTTTGATTAGTGTGGCTTTAAAATGTTCTTAAAAAAAAAATTAGGGTGGCTTAAAATAAAGGGTTTGGTTAATGGGTGCCATTAGGACCTTTGTTAATGGGCCATTTTAGAAAATTTTTGATACTACTTTCATAAAAAAAAATAAATATAAAAAGCTATAAAAAATAGTTTTTTTTTTTTTTTTTTTTTTTTTTTTTTTTTTTTTCCCATAAAATGTTTCTAAAAATATTTCCTAAACTAATGCCCTTAAGACATTTATTTACTTTTTCCAAAAATAAAATAAGCCAACTTATTATTGGTAACAATTATTTTAGGGAAAAATTAATAAATTTCCTAAGGGCATTGGTTTATGAAATATTTTTTAAAATTTTTATGGGAAAAGAAAAAAGCAATTAATAAATATTAATATTCATTTATTTTATCATTGAAGTGACACCAAACACAATTATTCTAGCAGGAATCTAGGATATATACTATAAATTCTACTACATTAATTGGAAAATTGATGAGTCATTAATCACAATAATATAAATTAATATTAATTTAATATTATTGAAGTAATACCAATCACATTTATCTTAGTAGGAATCTAGGATACTATAAATTTTCTACTACATTAATTGATGGGCCACTAATAACAAAACTATTAATTAAATACTCCCTTTATCCTAAATTGTTGGTCCTCTATTTCATTTTGAGATGTCCAAAATAAAGTCTTTTTTCCAAAATTAATAAATAAAAGGGTCATGCTAAGGGCACTCATTAATAATCCATTTTAAGAAAGTTTTGATATCACTTTTATGGAAAATAAAAAAAATTATCAAAATATTAATTACTTTTTTTTCATTTCCCATAAAAACTTTCTTTAAATAGATTATTAACCAATACCCTAAGAGCACTCGTTAACATTTTCTAAATAAAATTTTTATCTTACACTTTATGAAAATTTTAATTTATTGTATTATTGAAGTGGCACCAATCATATTTATTATCATGATTTTGTGTAAAACATCTAATTATAAAAATTGGATTACGAAATTAGTGGATGCACAAAATGATAACACTTGCCCCTTTAACAATGCATATGGCAATCACGTGTCATCTTTTGTAACTTCCTTCATCCATTTGGCATGATATGGAAAAATAATGCCATGTGTCAGATAATTATTTGCACATGTTAATACTTTTCCCATGTGTGTCAATAATAAGTAAAAAGGTTCTTAAATGCACACTATAAATTCCACCATTATAATAAATCCTTTAATAATATGTACTTAAATGCCATTATTAGCTCCTTTAAATTTAAATACTCCATTAAATCTTTTTTTTTGGTATCCTAATCCTTTTTTTGACTGAAGAAGGTATAGTGTATCTTAATCTTTAAATGTGCGTAATATGTATAATGTATTACCATAATAAATTACAAATGTGTCACGGAATTCAAATAGCCAAAAAATATTTTTCTTGAATAATTATATTATATTACTACCATTTTTAATGCTATAATTTTGCCAAAAACATGCTTCAGGCTAAATGGTTAGATACGTTTCTGTTTTGCCCGACTTCAAAATGAGGTCATTCAGGGGGGAAAGAAAGAAAAATAAAAAAGTAACTCCTTCATCTTGCTTGTTTCAAAATATAATTTAGGCAAAAACACCATTTTGGTTCTTACATTTTGGGGTGACGATCAATTTGGTCCTTACATTTTGGGTCACGATCAATTTGGTCCCTGCATTTTAGTAGTAGTCAAGTTGGTTCCTGTTATTTTTAAGTTACAGTTAATTTGGTCCATGTCGTTAACTTACTAATAGAAAATGCCTACATGACAAATAGTTTGTCTTGTTGGCATACACATGGCTAATATAATAATATAAAATTAAATATTTAAAAAAGGCACCTAAGCATTTTAATTTTTTTTTTTAAATCCATTTAAAAAAAAAACTGAAAAGATTAACTAGAAAATGGAAAGTACTGACATAAAGAAAATAATTTTTTTTTTTTTATATCTTTGATTTATTTTATTTTCCTTTTCATCCTAGGACTTTCTTTAGCTTAGATACAAAACACAATATCTAGCAATTCAACGAGGTTTTGTGTAGAACAGATGTGAATACTGATTCAAAATAGTAAGTTAAGAACGGTTTGAAAGATTTAAGAAAAGTAACATCTCGAGTTTTAGAAATTCGAGATCCATATTAGAAATCGAGTCCAAAAGACTCGCCTAGTGAGTGTGAAAATGCCACATAGATCTCAAGTCTTTAAGACTTGAGTTTCATGCAAAAAAAAATTCACCTATAGTGGCGTTTTTAAGCCTTACAGTGACGTCTTAAATCCCTATAGCGGCGTTTTCCTTAAAAATTTTTATAAGTACCAGGTTTAGGGAGCCTTATAGCGGCGTTTCTATGCAATTTATGGAAATCGAGTCTTTAAAACTCGATTTTTACGTCGATTTTTTCTCACTTTAGCCCTGATCCTTTTACAAATCGAGACTTAAAAATTCGAGTTTTATCTTAGAACTCGAGTTTTAGATACTCGAGATGCTAGTTTTCAACATTGTTTTGAAACGTAATAACTAACTAAATTTTTTAATATTTATTGTTATTTAGAAAAAAAATTCGCAATTCAACAATACAACAATCTTCCCCTTTGTGTCCGGCTTGTAATTCTGCCCCTGAAACGATTATCCATGCTTTAAGAGATTGTCCTATGGCTCAATCCTTCTGGAACTCCTTCTCTCCCCCGTGCTCTGCTGCTTCTTTTTATGATACTCAGCTTATGGTGTGGCTAAGAATTAATTGCAAATCTATGCGGCATTGTAATGCTACTGATTTAGACTGGGCTATTATATTTCCCATTGCTATTTGGGTTCTTTGGCTCCATAGGAATAATCTAGTGTTTGGGAAGTCAGCCGCACAAAAAGATTTAAAGGCCGAGACAATGGCCAAAGCTGCTGAAATGGCGTATTTGGGGATCACTGAGAAGCATGTTAAAGCTAAAACAAAAATCCAGGTAAGGTGGCTGCCCCCCCCTTTTAGTTGGATGAAATTGAATTCGGATGGATCATCCATGGGAAACCCCGGCCTGGTTGGAGGAGGTGGATTGATCCGTAATGCAAATGGTGAGTGGGTGAAAGGATACGCTAGAGCAATTGGCTGTGCTACCAGTGTTGCAGCGGAGCTTTGGGCTTTAAGGGATGGTATTTGGCTCTGTATATCTCTTAAAGTTCCAGCGGTTGTGTTTGAACTTGATGCAAAACTTGTCATTGAACTCTTGAAGAAAGATATGGAGAACCCAAATGGTGTTGGCATTTTAGTAGCTGACTGCAAAGAAGGGATGAAGAAGATTCCTTTGGTGCGTATTCAACACTGCTACAGAGAGACAAACAAGTGTGCCGATGCGCTGGCACGCAGGGGAGTTTCTCTAGCTCAGGATTTTACCATTTTTATGGATCCCCCATCTGATGTAGCCTTTCTTCTTAATTTAGATTCTGCTTGAACTATTTATTTTCGTGATGTAGCCTCTGTTTTGGAAGGCAGTTAGTTTCTTTATTACTGTATTATCCTTTTCACCAAAAAAAAAAAAAAAACCAATACAACAATCTGGACGAACTTTGTCACCTTTGTTAAAAAGATGAGCACAGGGTTTTAAAAATACCTCTAATTCTTTTTCTTTTTTTCTTTTTACATTTACTAAACTATCAAGAGTGGCTATTCCATTTCCATTTTATTTTAATTTTTTTAACTTTTTTACTTTGGGTTGGGTCGGGGTGTTGGTGCACGTGACACCTTTGGATTCCAGCCCACATGTATTGTCAAAGCTCATTTATGAGCTTGCTTCCAAAAGTCTTCAAGTCAGTCATGCCTCTTAATGAGCTTGCTTCCTCAAGCTTCAAAGTCAGCTTTTGGTTTAATGTAAAGCGGAGCAAGTGTGTGAGACACATTGAGGAGAAAAGAAGGAAAAGAAAGAAGAAAAGGCCATTTGGCCTTGTGGTGAACTGAAGCAGAAACAGAGAGCTTAAATAGAGAGTTTCGGCCATTTTTTGTGAGTTCTAGAGTGAGCAAAAACACAGAGATATTCAGCCACTTGAGAGGTACAGTCCGTGTGAAGAGATAGAGAGAAACACAGTGTGAGAGAGTGAAAAAGAAAAAAGATACATTTTTCTTTGCTCAAGTTACACACAAGGAAGATAAATTGGTGGAATTCTCATGGAGTTTTTGAGTGTTACAAACATGGAAAGTTGGAGTATTTAGAGGAAGATTTTGTTTCAGACTTTGTGGTGAGATTGTATATACTCCTTGAGATTCATTTGTTGTATATCCAATTTATAGTGGACTCAAGTTTAGTATAAACTTGATAGTTGTAATCTCTATTTCATAGTGGATATTTTTTGGAGCTGTTTCGTGGTTTTTCCCTCTACACTAGAAGGTTTTCTACGTAAGATTTGGTGTTCTTGTGTGGTTGTGTTTATGTGGTGCTTGCTGAATTTTTTTTGTTTCCATAATATTGCTATTGCTCGATAGTTATATATTTTAATTTTAATTCACACACAGGGAATCAGGATTTTTCCCCAACTTGGGGGGTGGGGGTGTAAAAGTGTTTGTAACTTACTAGCCTATAGTGGTGGAGGACTTGATAGACCATGATAAAGAGGGCAGAATTTATAACAGACTTATTTCTATTTAATATTATGAACTCCATGTTTCTACCCCAAAAAAAAAAAAAAAAAAAAAAAACAATACAACAATTTGAAACCAAACATTCCAATACGTAGCACTTTCTTTTATTTTCTCCTTCGCCTCACTCTCTCTCATTCTCTCTCACACACACAAGCAAAAATCCAAATCTATTTTTCCAATAACTGTGGCTGAGCCTGGTGGAGCAAGAGGGGACATCGGTGGCTTCATGTGAGGATTCAACAACAGATGCCAAGGGGAACCGTGGACGCGGAGTACACCGCCGTGGACGATGCAAGGAGGAGAAGTGGGTCTCATCCATTACGATAACTCACCAAAACAAATTTACCTCCACTGACTTCGTGATGGGTGATTGGGATTCGATATCAACGGAAAGATCTAGGCCTTGAGGTTTTGAATGCATTGTTGGATTAGAAATGGCAAAAGGTGGTTCAACCTTCAATGGTTTGGATATTAATGGTGGTTGTAAATGGTTAAATCTGGGGGTGGTTTTGGTAGTTGTGTGAAATTGCTAGGAAAATAGATAAAAAGAGAAGAATATGAAAGAAAATGGAGTCTGTGTGGTTTAATTTTAAATTGTTGTGTTGCTGGGAATTGTATTTGGAAGCTAAGAAAAGTTTTAATAATGCCGAAGAAAATAAAAGAAATTGAAGATTGTTATAAAATTAATAATTTTTTTCTTTCAATCCATCTTTCTATTTTTTTTACATGGATTTTTTAGTTAAATGCTTAGGTGGCTTTTTAAATATTTAAATATTTAACTTTATATTCTTATATTATCTATGTGTGCATCAACAAGACAAACCATTTGTCACATTGGCATTTTTCGTTTTGTAAGTTAACGATAGAGATCAAATTGACTGCAACTTAAAAATAACAGAGACCAAATTGACTGCTATTAAAATGTAGGAACTAAATTAATTGTGATCTCAAAATGTAAGGACCAAAATGATGTTTTTGCCTCTAATTTAATCCCCCGTTTTTTAATTATATAAGTATCCAAACATGTAGATATAGTTAGCCTTAACTTTGTTAATGTTTTTTATTTGATTCTTATATTTGAAAATAATAATATAACTAGGAAGAAATAAAGAAAAGGAAAAGAAATATTATATTTTACAATCCCAAAGTTTAAAGAATTTGTAGTCAAGAAAAAAAAATTAATTGATAGACCAAATTATTATCCTCGTCCAGAGAAGCTAGCCTTGGATGAGGTGGAGTATCATAAAGTCAGCAATTCAATGCCCGACGGTTACATATCAGAGATAATACCGTTGGAACCTCCATTAAGGCCGAATTAAATAGGCTTAAGGCGTTACCAAACAAGCTTTCAAGTCACCATTCAAGGAGGACAATGGCTAGTAAGGTGAGCCTATTTATAGGACCAACCCAACCCTAGACAGGATAAATGCACATTTATCATCTCTTACTCTGATCACCAAATTCTTTCTATTTTCCTAAGCTTTGTTTATTGACTTTATCATCGGAGACTCAGTGGTTGGCACTACATCAGTGACCACCTAAGAGGATTCCCTTTCTTTTCATTGATCGTGCAAGAGGTTGGACGAGCTCGTATTGGTTTATATGGACAACAACTGACGATTTTGACATCATCATTAATAAAATTGTTCCATTTTTTTTTTCCATATATAATTTCAAAAAGAGAGCATGGAGGGATGCCGGGTGATTTTAGAAACGTGGAGGCAATAAGGTGTCAGGTATCAGGTGATGTGGCTGATGTGAAGAGGTTTAAAATGAGTTTGATGATAAATAGCTCCGATGACGAGTAGGAGGATATTCAAGATGGTGATGGGAAGCATAGGAGCGAATAAGGGTTGGGCTAATATCAGCACTTCTACTAATATGAGAATTTTCCTTATCAACAAATTTCCTTTATTAGAATTTTCCTTAACAATTACAATTTAATTGATGTAGTAGCCTAATAGGAGCTATATTAGGAAAAGACTAAAACAATGGCAGAAGATCATTCGTTTTTGGCCATATTAGAATTTATTTGAAATCTTTCTACTCTTACTCTAAAGAGGATATCCATACTAACCTTACTTGCAAATGAAACTAGTGAGATATATTGTATCAAATTTAATTCAACATTTGTCAACCCATCATTGTGAAATTGCGATCACAGTAGGACAATGACTATAACGGGAGTGTTGAGATGTTTTCTTATGACGTGGCAAACCAACAAATGATCCTCATCATCACGTTTTCCAAACAATTCCTTATAGCGACCCAATTCAAAACTCATAGATTGCTCTATTTTTAGGACTTGGTTTAGATCCAGGGCATCTAGTGTACTGGACCCGATCAGATGGTGACACGTATCTAAAAGTGGATACATGTCATCATCTTAATGGGTCTAGTATTATTAAATGCTAGACCTAAGCCTGACCCCTATTTTTTATTACTGTAGGGATGATGAAAACCTACACTATACCAAAATAAGTCTACTATGTCAAGTGTTAATACAACAAAATTAGTATAGTGATATTAGATACAAAATTACTTCTACAAGTTAAAATTTGTTGCAATAGTAGCTAAAAAGTGGTAAATTATTGCAATAATTTATTATTATTGGTTGCAATGGAATCTTTAATACCTTATTGTATTGGGAAAATTTGTTGCAATAACTTAAAATAAAGAAATCATTGCAATAACTTGATATCAATTATTTTTGTAATATATTACAATGCAATTTCAAAGTGATAGCTTATTGCAATAAATATGTCATTGTAATAACTTGATATCAATTATTTTACAATCTATTGCAATGACAAACATGAAGCTGCAACAAAGATATCATTGCAATAATTTGATATCAATTATTTAACAATCCATTGTAATGACAAACATTTAATAATTTTCTATTATACCAAATATTTTTTTTATAAGTAACAAATCATAGATGGTTAGTTGTTATTGGTTTGTTGTTAATACAAATCATGATAATAAAATTACATAAAGAAATTGGTCAACGATAGCGACACGCCTCCTTTTGGATTAGTCCAGAAAAAAAAATGGAAAATACTCAGAAAATTAAAAACAAAGATAAAAAAATACCCATATACTCTCAAATATTTATACCAAAGCTCTACAAATTCAAAGTGTGCAACATTGAAATCCCAGAACGCACTGAATATATCACTGCAATAAATTATCTATTACAATAAGATTCATGAAGTAGTAGTCTATTACTGCAAGATATTCAAAGCAGTAATTATTTATTGCAACAATATATATATATCATTGTATCAAAGTTGTCATTAAAATATTTAGAGTTTATTGCAATGGAATTTTTTGTTGCACAAATTTATTATCTCAAATTTTATTGCAATACCTCGCATAAACTATTGCAATGATTTTTGTTTTTATTATAATAAAGATTTTTTTTTTCTTGTAGTGCTAGTGCTGAAGGTGGTCCAGTCCTTGACCCCTGTCTAGATGACAATGCTTCAGGATCCAATTTGTTTGAGTTCCGAGGGTTATTTGTAACTTGAATAGACCTGAAGGAAAAGCTTCTTAAGATCACTAATGTGAACATGGTTAAATTCCAGAAAGCTGCTCCACCAATTTTTATGAACAACTTTAACAATAAGCTTGGTTTTGCTGCAAGAGTAAGGTTGGGCAATCACAAGTATAAGTTCTCGTGGGTGGAGGGGCAGCTGTAAAGGATCAAGTTTCCAAGAGGGAGCTTTACACATATATACTTAGATTGCTACATGATGATTCAAGAGGTGCAACACCTTAAATGAAATGTGTAGAATGAGTGAATAATTACATATTAGGTGCTCCGATATGATTCTCCAAAAAGGAAAAAAAAAGGGTGTTATGCTATGAATGATTAATTGATTAATTCCTTGTTTAACAATGCTTGATATGGATTGGAATTTTTTGCCTTAATCTTATTTGACTTGGCACTTTAAAATAATTGATATCAAGTTATTGCTGTAGCTTCGCGTTTGTTATTGCAATAGATTGTAAAATAATTGATGTCAAGTTATTACATTGACATATTTATTGCAATAAGCTATCAATTTGAGATTTCGTTTTAATAAATTTAAAAAATAATTGATATTAAGTCATTGCAATGATTTCTTTATTTTAAGTTACTGCAACAAATTTTCCTAATGTAGTAAGGTATCAAAGACTCTATTGCAACCAATAATAATAAATAATTGCAATAATTTACCACTTTTAAGTTACTATTGCAACAACTTTTAACTTATAGGTGCAATATTGTTTTAGGGCAATGTTAGTCGAACAACATGAAAGGAGAGAGAGATCAATTTCTGGTTGTAATTTCTCCTTGTAGAGGTATGAAAATATTTGGGTTTACGTCTAAATATTTTGCCAATTTGCTAATTAACTAGCTACTCATTATCAACTCAATTTCTATTTCCCAAAGAAGGCCCTGAAAGCTTTGGCTATTAGTCCAATTTTATTGGCTTTCATGGACAGTGGTTCTTACTTGCTTACCTCACTCCCTATGACGGATCTCACTATAAAGAGAGCACCAGATTTGCAGTTTTTGTTCACAACTCCACCATGGATAACTGGATCTTTTTGTTTGATAAGGTTTTCACCGTCAAGGTATTTCTCCTTTTCCTTTTGCTTTATTATTATTTTTGTATATATTTTTTGTGTTATCTATCATATGATGATGTATAATTAGCACTCAATCTCCCATTAATTCTTTCATCAGAATCGGAATAACCAGAGGTTGAGTAAGCAAGCACTTGCAAATGCTTTGCCCCCCAGCTTTAACTTGGAAAAACCCTACCCAACCATAAAGATCAAACTGCAAGCACCATCCGCCATTGATTTTGATGGAACTCTTCAAATGGATGATTAATGTGAGGGATCTGAACTGGGGACTTACAAGTGGATCTTCTTTGACATCCTGGTTCCCAAAGGGTTCCTTGCGATTGGGGATTTCAGAACACGTCACATGATTTATTTCTACTTTTGTAGGGTGGGAAAAAACCTAATGCTGAAGGCTTTCTTTTGTTCAACGCCTAAAAGAGAAGAGCTTGCAGGGGAAACCAAATGGGTTCAACTCAAGAGCAATCGTATAACCCAAATTGGCCTCAACACCAAACTCATCATGTTCAGTGATGTGAACTTGGGTGCATTCCGGGATGTAGCTTCAGGTAATTTTCTGTATTGCCTTGACAATGGTCTTAGTTTTGCTACAATAGTTTGCATTGGCAATGTTGAGGTAACTGGAGAGTACCAACCCAAAGCTCACCAAACGAACATGCCGACTGATGTCGTCCAATTTTGTAACGGAAATTGTAGTGTAGCTAAGGTTGTCATCCCACTGAGAAAAGAAAATCAAGAACATGTCAAAAGCACCAATAATATATAGAAAAACATGATTGAAACTTAGGAAAAAGAAAGTTTGGTAAAATTCAATAATTAAAATCACTAGGGCGTTAGGTTTTGTCCACCAATATTGTTAAGCATCCACTACCAATCCAATTTAGTACACAATCAGGTAAGTAAACACATAAACTATTCGATTGGAAGATTTAGAAATAAGCTTTATTAATAGAACTCTCTTTGGTTGATTGTATTCATCAACTGTTCCGACAATTTAGTTTAGAAAATAATAACTTTGCTAGAAAAAATCAAGAACATTGAATATCCTAGAGGCAATACTATTGCAAAAGTAATATCTAGCAAAATTACCATGTTTACTAGAGAGATTATAAAACCCTATTCTAACAATAAGAAAATTCAAGAATAGACTTATGAAAGAATTAGAAATCAAATATCAATCTAATAAAACAATTATAAAAAGAAAACAATTGATTTCAGTAATCAAAATGTGAAAAATATGCTTTGATTGAATAGTGGACAACTTACAACATTGGATATTCACCCTTAACCCTAGCTTAGGTTCTTAAGCTTCCAGAGAGAATAAATCTCTCAAAAATTGATGAAAAATAAAGTTTTCTAGCCACCAAAAACGTGGTTGCCCTTGTATCCCTTTAATATTTATAACATTCAAAACCCTAAAACACATGCTCCCCAAAAAGGAAAATATAAAATGTCAATTCCCGTTTTTCAATAGTGGGATGGGTCAACTTTCAGGTCGGTTTTGGCTTTGAATACGGCAAATTATGAAGTTCTGATAAACTACAAAGTTTTAGATCTTCAAGGTCTCTTTCCGTAGCTGTAAGAATCAAGTCAATATAATATCAGAGTAAAAAGATATGGCCAAAATACCAAAACTGGTTAGAATATGTCCATACCAGGATTTTTTCCATGTTTGGCTCAAACGAATATCTCTCTTTCTTTTTATGTTTCCACACATCTTTGACTTATTAAATTCTTCAAAAGCCACTTATCAATTGATCTTCACCCTTGGATTCTCTTGGCTTCATGTCTGCATGCTTAGCTCATTAGTTTAAGTCTCCTACAAGGGGAAAATATATGCAATGAGTATATGTTAGAGAAAACTTGCAAACTCTCATATTTACGTGGAAGTGTGGGAATAAATACAAAATAGATGTGATAGTGCCTACCAAAACCAAGATAATATTATATTTTTAAGCTATTATCACCGATTGAAAGGGATTTCTACATAGAGTGTAGCACACTCTTCGATCAGAATCCTGAGATTTTCCACATGGCAAAATAGTATGTTTTGTTCACCAAATGGTAGAACAAAAGGCCCGTGTTTCAATTTCGCCACAGTTGGTAGGAAATGCTACTTCAAATTAGTGTTTTATTTACTATTATTTCATTTTGGGTTTCTGATTTTATTCTTTTTTTGTTTTTTCATTGCTAGAGATAGATCAAGTGTGATGTAGTATGGTGTTGTGCTGGTTTGAAGTGCTGAAGTGAAGCGATGATGAGCTTATGGATGTCTAAAGTTGTAAAATATTTTATCTAGTAAGTAACGTTTCATGTTGGTTTGTACTTCCTAAACTACTTTAATTAGTCTCTCTGGTGTGCTTATTTAGTTTAACTTTTTATTATGGTGTGTACTTAAGATCCACTTTAAGTGCTTGGTTAATTTGCTTATGATCTTAACTATTATCACTCCACAACCGGGAGCAATCCAGCAGAAGTAGAGACCCTCCGTGTCCTCTCTCCTCGGGTATTTCCTTTCACCCCATGCTTTCGGGTAGGCTCAGTAGGAAGAGGCTGAAAATTTGGAGTTGGGGTTTGGACTTGGGTAGTATGGGGTCTACCCAACACCTCGACAAGGGATACATTTCAACTTTGGAATGACATATCTAGAGGGATGCCTTCGATGGGATATGTTTCCTCGGCTATAAGATCCTCAAATGGAACACATTCTGACTCCCTTCTCCTCCTTTTAAACAGTTAGGCAGCAGGAATGGCTACTGTAACATCGAGGTCATTTGGGGTAAATGGTGGAGGTGAACAGCTTCGCTGGCCCGACAAAGTGATGTGCTCGATCCGAACTGGGGAAAGAACGTACCCTTTAATGTAGATGTCAATAAAAGGAAGCTGAGGATCTTCGGCCTTGATCGCCTTAAGAGTGTTTTGGAAGCTCCAGTACACGAGGGTGTATCTGAGAATAAGATGTGCCGCTGGCAGCTAACTGTTTTTTTTTTTTTTTTTTTTGAAGAGAAAGCTTTATAACATAAAAACCAGCAAGGATACAGCAGAGGACAAAGACCACAGCAAGCTACAGATACAGCAGTATCTAAACCAACGCCAAGAAGTCCTTTTGAACTAGCCTAGACACCTCAGATGGGGTAACCCCATTCCACATGCAGGAAGACTCAGTTCTACGCGCAAGTTGAGCTAGCTCATGCGCAACATCATTAAAATCTCTACTCAAATGTTTAAAAATACAGCTTTCAAAGCTCTCACACACAAGAAGAACTCCCTGCAAAATGTGTCCCAAATCGTTACCTGTGATATTGTCATTAATGGCTTGAATCACAATAAGGGCATCACTCTCCACAATGACACTTGACAGCTGCAACTCCTGAGCCAGTAAGATGCCTTGCTCCACAGCCAGAGCTTCCACTTGATCTGCAGCAAATCTGCCTTGAAGGTATTTACTGAGGGCTGCCACAACATGGCCATTGCAGTCCCTAATAATTACTCTAATGCTGGAGTTATTCCCCTGGTCTGAGGTGGCCCCGTCAACATTGATTTTGAACACTCCCTGGGGAGGAGTTTCCCATCTGGATGAAGGATGACTTGGAGGGGTGGGAGCCAAAGAGTTGGCCTTTCTGAAATCCTCCAAAGTGCAGGTTGCTAACTGCCACACTTGAGATGGGAAAGGGGGGAATCATTATGCACTAATTTATTTCTATTAGACCAGATAGCCCAAGATAGCACAAAAAATAATTCTAACTGTGGGGCATTTGATTGAAGGAGGTGCAAAACCATGTCTAGAAAGGACCACATGAGACACAAGGAACTAGATAGATCAGCCCAATGATTCCAAACAGGAGAGGCAGCTTCACGATGAAGGAGAGCATGGTTGATATCCTCAATTCCCAAGCCACATATAGGGCAGGCATTATTACTCTGAATCCCTCTTTTGCTTATATTCTCAAAGGTAGGGAGCCCGTTAACACAAGCCCTCCAAGCAAAGATTTTTACTTTTGCAGGAAGGTTTAAATGCCAAAGTTTTCTCCAAAGTAATCTAAAAGGGTCCCCAAAGGAACTTTCACCCACCTCCATTGTATTAGCCAGATTATAAGCTATGTGATAGGCGCTTTTCACCGTAAATTCACCTCTCTTATTCCCAATCCAGATAATTTTATCCTCAGCCAGGTTGTGACTCAGTGGTATCTTCAAGATGGTCTCAACCTCCAAGGGAAGAAAAGTAGCACGAAGAACATCAATTCTCCACCATTTGGTTTCCGAATCAATGAGAGAGGAGACCATAGGGAATACAAGGTTATGGTTCTGCGGGGAGATGACCCTATAAGTGGAAGGTGTTGGGAGCCACCTATCCTCCCATATGCGGATTTGTTTCCCGTTCTCGACTCTCCGCCGAGTTCCACATCTAATAATTTCTAAGCTACTGTGGATGCTCCTCCAGGAATAAGAAGGGGAAGAGCCAAGCTTAGCATTTAATAAATCGCTAGTGGGGAAGTACCTGGCTTTGAGCACACGGGCCACCAAAGAGCTCGGGTTAGAGAGAATCCTCCACGCTTGCTTAGCTAGCATTGCCTGATTGAAGGCTTGCAAGTTTCTAAACCCCAAGCCGCCATTTGTCTTTGAAATGCATAATCTCTTCCAACTAACCCAACTGATCTTTGTTTCCTATTGTCTTTGGCCCCACCAGAAGTTTTTCATCATTCTTTCTAAATCATGACAAAGGCTTTGGGGGAGTTGAAAGCAACTCATAGTATAGGTTGGAATTGCTTGTGCCACTGCTTTGATGAGAATTTCTTTCCCCCTCGAAGATAAAAGCTTGCCTTTCCAGCTCGCTAATTTTTTCCCAACCCTCTCCTTTAGGATTGCAAAGACTTGATTCTTTGACCTACCAATAAAAGATGGGAGGCCAAGGTATTTAGTAAGCCTCGAGTCCTGCATAGGGCCTAGGATATTAAAAATACCTTCTCTAGTTTCTTGGGCTGTATTGGGGCTGAAGAAAATGGAGGATTTCTCTGTATTAACTTTCTGACCTGAAGCTTCTTCATACTCCAACAGGATTGATTTAAACTTTTGGCATTCATCCAAAGTTGCTTTACAAAAAAAGATGCTGTCATCAGCAAAGAAAAGGTGGGTCACCTTTGGACAACCCCTGCAAATGGAGATGCCAGTGATGAGTTGGTTCCTTGCTGCCTGGTGATGAGTGTTGAAAGGCCCTCAGCACAAATCAGAAATAAACTAGGGGAGAGAGGGTCGCCTTGACGAAGACCTCTCGTAGGAAAGATGTTTCCGTAGGCAACACCATTAATGAGGACAGAGTATGTTACCGAGGTAATGCATTGCATGATCAAGTTGATCCACCTATTACAAAACCCCATTTTTTCCATTACCTTGGAGATAAAACTCCATTTAACCCTATCAAATTCCTTACTCATGTCCAACTTGACAGCCATAAAACTCTCCTTCCCCGATGTTTTATGATCTAGATAATGCATCAACTCGAAAGCCACTAACACATTATCAGTAATGAGTCTGTCTGAGGTGAAGGCACTTTGGGTTTCTGATATAATGTGGGGTAAAAGAGCTTTTAGGCTGTTGGCAAGAGTTTTTGAGATGAGCTTATAGATTACATTACAAAGGCTGATGGGCCGGAAGTCGGTCATTGTTTTGGGGTTATTAATTTTTGGGATTAGGGAGATGTTGGTCTTGTTGGGCTCAGGTATGGGAATGTTGTGGTTAAGAATGTTTAGGACCAAATTAGTAACATTATTTCCAACAATATCCCAATATTTCTGAAAAAATACTGCGGACATACCGTCTGGTCCTGGGGCCTTGGTGGGGTGGATTTTTTTTAGAGCAGCTACCACTTCCTCCTTGGTGAATTCCCTTGTTAGGCTTTCATTCATTTCAACTGTCACCTTAGGAAGAATTGCATTAGCTACTATCTCGGTATGATTTGGGTGAGAGGAGCTATATATGTTCTCAAAATAGGATATGGCAACATGGGCTATACTTTCTTTGTCATCACACCACCTTCCCTGTTCATCCCAAATACCCAGAATAGTATTCTGACTTCTCCTTTCTGAAGCTTGTGTGCGGAAAAACTTAGTATTTCTGTCACCCTCTTTAGGCCAGTGGGCTTTTGCCCTTTGCCCCCAGTAGATTTCTTCATCATCCAATAGATCATTGATTTCTCCCCTAAGCCTGTTAATTTCCAGACTCAGATCTTCATCCTTTTCCCGGAGGACTAGGGCATTCAACTCCTTCCTTTTATCCTGAATTTTCTTTGGAATTTGCCCATATACCACGGAACTCCATTTAGAAAGTTCAGCAGCACAACTTCTGAGGTTTTTCGATATGCCATTCCGAGTACTAAGGTCCACACCAACACCCCAAGTGGCCTCAACAATGGCTCTACAATCCTCTCTCTTGGTCCACTGAGCTTCAAAATGAAAACGCCTAGTCTTTGATTGATTCCTAGTTCTGGGATCAGTGATAAGTAAAGCACAGTGATTTGAGGTGGAATCCACTAAGTGGTAGACCTTCAGCTCTCCAAATCGAGCTGACCATTCAGAGGTAGCCAATACTCTATCTAATCTGAGGCAAATTCTATTTTCTCCCCCCTGCATGTTACTCCATGTGAAGTCCGGACCACAATAACCCAAATCATGGAAACCACAATAATTTACAATTCCCCTAAAACTATCCATCTGGTGCTGAGTGCGGATAGCCCCTCCAAGTTTCTCATCCATTGAAAGAATTTCATTAAAATCACCAAGACAAAGCCAAGGAAGTTGGAATTGATTATTAAGAAAAGCAAGAAGGTGCCAGGATTCCAATCTTTTATGTGTCTCTGGATGGCCGTAGAAGCCGGTTAATCTCCATTTGAATTCACTGTTAGGCTCCAAAATTACTGCATCAATGTGGAATCTTGTGTAGCTTTTAACCTCTAAATTAATTTCCCTAACCCAGAGAAGAGCAATACCCCCACTTCTGCCAACACTAGGAATTATCAAGCCATTTGCAAAACCAATTCTATTCTTTATCCTCTCCATACGATTCTTCCCCGTTTTTGTCTCCATAAGGAAGACAATTTTTGAGTTCCAACGCCGCACCAGATTTTGCAATGCCCTAATTGATCGGGGATTCCCCAATCCCCGGCAATTCCAGCTAATGGGATTCATACCATACCAAACACCATGCAGAGCATATCCAAAGAAGAGTAAAAAGATGAAGGGGTATAAACAGAGCATTAAGCAGAACCAAAACAAGGGAAAATCTTGAAATAAGATCCCTCATAGACAAAGCATCAATAATGAAAAGCTAAAACAATTAGAACTACTCACTATTGTCTTGTAGTGGGCATGCCTGGCCAAATCACCCACACCTATGGAGTTTAGGATCTCCACATAGGCAACAACTAACAGCAATTAGCCTCCGGGAAACCGATCAACACCAAGGAAACCCTCGGAGAAGAAGGAAAGCCCGAGATCGTAAGTCTGACCTCACAAGATCGTGACGTCCAAGAACGGAATGACCCAGATCAGAAAGTCCAGGGACGGGAAGCTCGGGATCGGAAAGTCGAGATCGGAAAGTCCAAGAAGTTCAAGCGTCCGCCAAAGGGACTCGAGCAACCGCCTAGCCGGAGAGCCAAGTCGTGTGCCGAGAGTGAGAAAACTGGAATCACCCGTCTAGAGAGAAACAGGAGACAAAGCTCTCTAAGGAAAACTGGAACGTAAGGTCCAGAGAGAAAGACTCCTACCTTGGGAGAGAAAAAGTTTCACACCAATTCTCCTTCAGTTCAATTGCATTGTCATGATCCAAACATCGCAGCTAACTGTTGGAGTGCAATTAGATTGAAGACCAAATGTTGAGATCAGTGGAGTTAATCAGCTATCTATTCTTCTTGAAGGAAAAATCAGTTGCAAAGTGAAACGATAGAGTTAGCAAAACAAGCCTAGTATTAGGCCGAGACATTGGATGTTAAAAAATACGTTCCTAAACTCCTACCGACCTACTCTATCCCAGGATATCAGGCAAGGCAACTCGTTGGGATGCCTGTTCTTCGTGATCACAAGAAAGTCTCCCTCTGTCTCCTTGTCAGAACCTGGGAGGCATGAGATCAACCTCACCTCCCCATGCTTGCTTTTAAGATAGAAACTTGAGGTTTTAGAGCTATCTTGTCAGTTATATACAAAGTTGATATCATGCTCGATGAGATTGAGCTCGAGCCTTCTAATCATGAGCTCAACTACCCTACTAATTACTCTCAAACTTTTCAGGGTACACTCAGTGGTGGAGCCAAGATTTTAGTCTAGGGGTAAGATTAAAAGACAATATTAAAAGAAAAAAAAAAAAAAATATATATATATATATTAATCCATAACAGTAACAAAATAAATTTTAAATAAACAATTGTAATTACAAGTATATGCTTTATATTGTTAAAAGAAAGAAACAAAAATAACCAATTCATAATTACTAACAGTTGAAAGAAGAGATTAATGTAAATACATAAAGTTCGGACATGTAATTTGATTCCTTAAAACAAATTAAGAAAATAAATTCATCTAAAAGTTTATTTATTTATGAAAACTAAAAATATTTAAGAGTATAGCAAATACTTGTAAAGTTGTATATATGTCTTATTGTCTAATTGCTTCTTAAAATATGTAAAATTCAACATTTATTTCTCTATCTTTCTAAGTAGGACAAAATGGGCTTCTGCCCTTTTTGGGCAAATTAATCAGCTTTTTGCCCTTCTTCCCAAACTAAATAGGGAAATACCCCTCTTTTGAAAATCGAGTTTTTGAAAATCGATTTAAACCCTATAGTGACATTTTCAATGACCTATAGTGACGTTTATAAAGACCTATAGTGGCGTTTTGTAACTTGATATCCATGAAATCGAGTTATAGGCAATTTTATTGCCTATAACTCGATTTCATGGATATCAAGTTATAAAACGTCACTATAGGTTCTTAAAATGTCACTATAGGTCCTTAAAAACGTCACTATAGGACTCTAGATTTTTTTTTTTTTAAACTCGATTTTGAGAAACTCGATTTTCAAAAGAGGGGCATTTCCCTATTTAGTTTAGGAAGAAGGGCAAAAGGCTAATTAATTTGCCCAAAAAAGGCAGAAGCCCATTTTGTCCTTCTAAGTATTTAGAATTTAAGTTTATAACAAAAATTCAGATTTTGAAATTGTAAAACAAACATGTAAAAACATGGTACAAAATAAAAACCAAGAAAAAAAATGATATAAGGGTTAGGACTTAGGCATGTCAGGGGAGCTTTATCCCTTATTTTTGGCCTGTTTCTTTAAGGTGGGAGAGGGGCTGCTTTTTTTTAATTATTTTTTTACTAGAGAGGTCAAAGTGTCAAAATCTTTAAGAACATATCACCAATACAGTAACTTTAAGGCATTTTTTTTACAGTCAGGGGGGACAAGTGCCCCCCCTACCCCATGTTGGCTTAGCCCCTAGGTACACTAGTCGGGACATATGCCAAAATGTCTCAAAAAGTTAGTAAGAAGCTTACGCATTCGGATTCTAACCCCCTTAGGAAAATAACTCACCTCAACGTTATCAGGGATCCTGTAGTTGCCCCTAAATATAGCTAACCTCTCAGGGGGATCAACTAAAGATCTAAATCTACCCATTCTACTACCAAAAGTGAAGAAAAACAAGAGCAAACTGGAAGATTGAAAAAAATTGGAAAGGAAATTTACCTAGGCAAAGAAAAACATAGGCTGGGCACCTCGGGAATGATAAACTTTCTCAATGGTTAAGCTCTCTCTCATAAACGAGCAGAAGGAATGAAGAAATAGGAACCCAGAAACTAGCCTAGGTTCCCTCTTTATATATGATTAAGACGAGTGGGAAAAGAGGCCATGGCTCTTGGGTTCCCGCACCTTTCCAAAGCCCTAGAGCACCATCTGGCCGTCCATCTGGACACGTGTAGCACATCAGAGATAGGGGCGAAGGGTTGTATAAGGAGCATTTAATGTAAAACTATGCTGCGTCCTAATAATGGAAATTAATGATGATCCCACTCCTTGAGCCACGATCCCCACTTCATCATAAATGAAGAAGAGATTGTGGGGGCTATTATTGGGGGGGGGGGGGGGGGGGGGGGGGGGTTGGAACACAACTGCCTTATGGACTTTAGGTCGAAGAGGAAAGGATGAGGAGACATTCTCGAAATAAGACCTCAGCCTGGGTCCTAACTTAGAAAAGCCCAAACCCAAGAAAAGAGCTCATTTGAACCAACTACCGAGGAAATCCGAGAAATTGGTGTACTCTGAGATACGATGACCAAACCAAGAAGAGATCAACAAATTCACCGAAGATGTGACTTCAGTCCCCTTTTCTCGAGGAACATGAAGAAGATGACACAGAACCCAATGTAACAATCACCTCCGCATTAATTATATAGTCCTATCTAATGTTAGCCTTATTAAATGTTGAATGACTAGTTTGAAGAATGAAGACACTCCAAAATTCTGCCTTTATGATCAAGAAATGGCAGGAGGGAGTTTGATGGGACAAGTATCTTCATAAATCCAGCAATGAGATACACAACTGGAGAGGGAGAAAGGAGCCAACAAGATGGGGGATCCAAAAAATTTGCAAAGAATAACAAGAGAGAGAAAATAGTGAAAACAATAGCTTGTATTTTCTATTAGATTCTTTATTTGTACCTCGGGAAACTGGTTTTTATATATTAAAAAAAAAAAAAAGTATCTATTTTTTCTTTATTTACCTTTGATTATCTATCTAATCTTCCCATTGTGGAATTATATCCCTTTTTATTATAAATTATTTGTGTTGATCAAGAACTCAAGTACTGTTCTCATAGTTTTGCGTTTTTGACCCCCACATATACTTATATTTATCGCTTCTATATTGAAAATTCACACATAAAGTATCAAAAAAATGATCCAAAATGCCATTTCCCCTTTTTGGCTTAGTAAAAATGTACTTACAGTTCATCTTATAAACAATCAAGATTATGTATCACTCAATAACTTGGAGTTCACCTGGAAAGGAGAAAACAATATTACCAAATCTTGACTCCAAAAAAAAATTGTGACTAATATTATGTACTTTAAATATGTGCTAAAAAATAGGTTTATTACTTTGTTTAATGAACCAACCCTTCTATACTTTCAAAACTATTTTCAGGGCCACTTTTAAGCCAAATTTGAGTGGCAGTGTGTTCATCTTGCGATTCAACTCTTGGACCTTAGACATTTATATTTCCTCTAGCACCAATGTAACTATGGGTGAGTTTGGTTCAGCTTTTTGAAGTTGGGCTTTTTGAAAGTTGAGTTTTCAAAAAGTGCATAATGAAAAAGTGTTTTTTCAAAAAGCTGAGTGTTTAGTAAAAACTGTTAAAAAGTGCTTTTTGAAAAAGCTGAGTGTTTGGTTAGTACTTATAAAAGTTGCAGTTTGAGGGATAAATTACCAAAAAGGACAATGTATATATGAGGGAGTTTATTTCATACTTAAATCAACTAATTCATATACTTACTAAAAATATATAATAATAATAATAAATATATATTATTGGTATTATTTTAATAATGTTTGGGCAATTTTTCTTTTTTAGTGTCATAATTATTTGTTATTACCATTAATGACTTCTTATCAATATTAATTAAATCTAAATAATTTTCATCATCATGAAGCACAAAATGAAAATGTAAAAAGATGATAAAATATACACCAATAATCCAAGTTTAATTGTACTGCATAAAAATATAAAAATATATAAAATACATACCTATAACCCAAGTTTAAATTGTACAACATAAAAATGTAAAAAAGATGATAAAATACATACCAATAACCCAAGTTTAAATTGTACTACATGATATTATAAAATAAAATAAAAGACAACTACTAATTATTATCCCCCCAAATGGAATTAGCAATGGAATCATGAAGAACCACCATCGCAGGGTCTGTTAATGTTCCTGAGTTCTGCTCATAACTGCTGCCTGCTTCACTATTATGTTCTCTTTTAGAAATTGAATCTCGATTGGCGTTTATGAAGCCCCTATCATCCCTATAATTTAGTATAACAAAATTATGAAGAGCTATAGTAGTAGATACAATACGTATTTGGATATGGAATGGAAAAGATGGCATGTTTCTGATAATTCTCCATTTATTCTTCTACACACCAAAAGTGTGCTCAATCCTACATCGAAGAGATGAGTGAGCATGATTAAATTTTTCATGTCTAGTTCTAGGGCTTCCACCTCTCCTTCGAAATTCCTGAAGATGGTATGATATCCCCTTGTATGGTGCCAAATAGCCTTTCATCATTGGGTATCCAGAATCAACTACATAATATTTCCCTAGAAAAAAATAATTCAATTGTATTAACACACACACAATATGTCATTATAATGAACAATTGATTAACCATGGTACAAACCTGGTGGTGGGTGTGAAAAGTTGTTACTTTGTTTACGAATAGTATCAAGAAAAATGGAGGTGTCGTGTGTTGCACCTTCCCATCCAAGCAAAACAAATGTGAATAACATATCAAAGTCACATGCAGCCATCACATTTTAGGTTGGATATCCCTTTCTTCCAAAGTATGGAATTGACTTCTCAGTAGGTACAACCGCTATCACATGTGTGCCATCAATCGCACCGATGCAATTCTAATAAAAACATTAATAGTTTTCAATTCCACATGCATTGTATTATCTTATAGACAATAGCACTTATTCAAATATACAATAGTACACATACTTTGAAATGTGTCCAATAAATTGGATGGTCTTGTATTTTGGTTGGAACTTCACTAAAAGTTGGATCCGAAGGCTTTACATATGCAACTACAAAGTGAGCACCCAATAGAGTGATCATCTTCTCAAAATGTCTACTTATGGTTTCACCCGAATGCTGAAATATTTCTTGAACCATTCGGTTACATGTTCCATGACCAGGTATCAATAAACAGATTGCCACTGACTCTTCTAACCTTATATTCCTTGAATGTTGAAGTCCATAGTCATGTTGTAAAACTTGACACAAATTATGAAACACCTCCTTTTTCACTCTAAACATGTTGTAACACAATTTCTCATTACCTTTCATATAGCGTCTCACCCAAGCCCACCCTGTTTGTTCAGAATCATAACAAGAAGTCTTATTAATGTATTTATTGAAATATGTCACAACTGTTCACAGGTAACTACCACAAGCTGGTAAAACTCCTCATCAGAATCGTCATTACTATCATCATCATCAGAATCACTGTCACTGTCATCATCACTGTCACTACTCTCACCATCATCATCATCATTGTTATCACCATCATTATTATTGTCAGCATTGTTATAATCACCACCATTATGATCATCACAGTAATTTTTGTAATTCTCATCCATTAATAGTTCCATAAAATGGCCACTCTCATGAGTACCATTATAATCATCTATATTGGTTTAAGCTATACAACAAAGTAACAAATAGTCAACCATTGCTAATACTTTAATATAAATCAACATAATAATCAGAACATCAAGACAATTCAGAACATCAAGTACATAACACTGTAATGAAAATTTCAAATGTGTTTACATTACACATATATTAGTCCAAAGCTAATACTAAATATCACATAACTTAGTTTAAAGTTAATACAACATAGCTAATACAACATAGTTAATACAACATAGCTAACTTAGTTTAAAGTTAATACAACATAGTTAATACCACATAAGGTTGGTCACTTCTTTTGGTTATAAATCATTCCTTGTAGCCACTCCAGCTGTGACTCTGGGTCCTTGAAAGTTAGGAACTTCTCCCTACATGACCTTTTTAGTAAGATATAGGAAGCTTGAACCACAAACGTACTTTCCACTCCAAGAAGTGCTCTCACAATCGCCATGACATTATCAATTAAACTTGGTAACTCTCGAGAAGTACCTTCAGACCTATTCTGACATATAGTTATCAATTGACTAATACGATCATCCAACATTGTAGCTCCTCCTATCTTCTTCTTTTTCTTCTGTGAGGGTATTGATTCACTAGTTCGATTTTGTCCTGAACTACGTGATTGACTAATATGTCCTTACTGCAAACTATCAATGTCTAAACTCATGTCACATTGGTTATCCTTAAATTCGGAGCTACCCTATGAATCACCAGCAACCTCTTCTGGCATTGTTGGAGGGAGTGTATTTGAAGAAGGGGTCCATGCAGCTATCTCAGTTGCTGCAACATCCCTAAACATTATATCAAGTTGTTCTAGATTCTGTGGACTTTTCTCTCGAAATTTTTTAGCTTTGGGTAATTCCTACAAAATGTAATTGTAATTTCACTCACATAACAATAATATAAAAAAACTATCTCCAACTAACTACATATTAATAAAATACTTAACTCACCTTCAACTTCCGGTCCCACCAATCATCAGTAGCAGCAATCGTTCCCTTCACTGCATCCCAACCTAAACCTATGTCAAGATTCCTTAATTGTTCCCACACTCTCCAATCACCTTTTAATACATCCCACCTACTTTTTAATTGGTCCTTATAATAGTTTTGACCGGTCTTATCACAAAATTTGGTCACCAAATTGAACCAACCTTTGGTACTAAAGCCAACACCTTTTGTTCTATTCCCGGCTTGAATTTGTTCCACACAAAGGTTACAAAAAGTAGTTGTCCACGTTGGATTAATATCCCAATCTACTCTAGCCTTTTTACCTCAGGGTTGGAAGTGGTGTTTTTACCCATCTATAAAGTTAACCAACCATAAGAAATGCAAAAAATAGAATTCATAATATTCCAATTTAGTGAACTAGTTACAAACATGATCTAAAAAATCCACAATAAATAAATAAAATTGCTGCCTAGTGTGAGCATTAAAATAGAAAGGGCTAGAGAGGAATCTCATCATGTCACAACTCACAAGAGCACCGTTTGTACACTCACTAGTTAGTAAACACAGCCAGAAAATTGCTGCCATAATTGAGGACACTGGCCTCAAAAGCAGTCAGGTTCATTGCAATAGACTACTCTTAATAACTCAACATTCAATCCCATAAAGCATAGGTGGTCTTATAATGGTTTTATAAATGGTTTTTGAGTTCTCCCCAAGTATAAGATAAGAGACTATAAAACCTTTAAACTAGAAGCCTTAAATTAACAAATAATGATCACTACCTAGGGTGGACTTCAACTAGATTAACCGGAAATATATATGGCCAGCGGAGAACACGGGAAACCAAACTAGTGTATGCAAACTTCATCAAGGTGGGAAGAACACACTAAAACCTTTGTTTGAAACCCAATCTTATCTCCTCCATAATTCTTGGCTACTAAGTTATGCCAAACCATAACAATCCCTTTCATTTAAATTGGGTTTCTTTACCAAACCTACAAGAGTAACTCTTCTGCTTCTGTGGACCTTAATTTTTTTTTTTATTATTTATTTTTAAGTAAAGGATAATTTATTAGAGACGAATAGGAGTGCTTCAAGTATATGTATACAAGAGGTCCTCTTAAAAGTCTTACACTGAAATTTTAACAAGTCGTGAGAATCCAGAAAAGAGGAAGATTAGACTGCCCAAAACATTTAACAGTTCCATATAGTGATCTTAAAAATAATCTTAATCCAACAAATCAACTGTAGTATCCAAGGTTATTAACCTTGAGAACAAATCATACAAATACCAAAATAACAATTTACGAGTCAACTAGATTCAACTTTACATTAAATTCCAATTCTAAATGAAGCAAAACACTTCCACTCCTCATTACTAAAGACCAAAAAAATCACATAAACAATAAAATTTGCAAAAAAATCTACCATTCAGTACCAAAAAAAAAAAAAAAAACATTGTATAGCTTAAACCTCAATTCTTAAACTAAGCAATAAATTCTTACACCAAAGCATTCAAAACCCATAAAATCACATAACTAATAATCAACAAAAACCACAAAAACCAACCCAAAAAACTCAAGCTACCACTCAGTACTAGAAAACATAAAAATAAATATAACCCCATAACATAACTAAAACTTGAAAATTCATATCAAGCAAAAGACTTTCAACCACAACCTTAAAAACCCAGATAATTAAATAACTAATAATCAACATTAAAACACAAAAACTTGTGTGGGGTGTTGATAGGGCGTGCGTGGACTGCTGATGTGGGGTGAATATGTTGCTGATGGGGCATGCATGTGTAGCTGCACACACATGCCCCATCAACAACATACACACCCCACATCAACAGAGCGCGCACACCCTGCAACACCTCACCATGCAACAACCAAACAAGCCCAATATTCCAGAACGTAACATACTCAACGAACCACGACAACCAGCATGAAAAATATTTATATTTCTTCTGAAAATTCTTCTTTCTTTCTCATTCTTTATATTTCTAAGATACCCAAATCATGCTAAAATACCAAAATCAGATATCGCATAACTTAAGACAAAGCATCCACAAAATAAATAAAAAAAATTACGAAGCATGTACCTACAAATTTTTTTCAGTACCCGGCAAGAGAACAAATAGATCTTTAGCAAGAACAAAGCATGCAAGATTTGAAAAAAAAAAAAATTGATAGGTAAAAAAAAAAAATAAATAAATAAATAAATTCAGATCAGTGTTGGTACCTAGTGGTTTTTGGTAGCAGATCGGTGTTGCTTGGTGTTTTGTTGATCAAAACTCTACCTTCAAAATGTATTTCTCAGATCAGATTAGACAAATAAAATTTAAAAAAAATATATAAAATTACAGAGGAAGCCCTATTGAAGAAGACAAAGAAAGAAGAAGAAGAGGAAGAAGATTTTCAACGGGTGACAAAAGAAAAGAGAGACTTATGCGCAAGGAGAGACTTGTAGCAGCACGGAGAGGGCAGAGCTGAGAGAAGAGATGAGAGGCGTGAGGGAGTTGGCTTGTGCAGAGCTGAGAGATGAGATGAGAGGAATGAGGCACTGTCCGAGAGACTCTGAAGACACCTTGCCCTTTATTGAAGGGCAATTTGGTAATTGCTAACTCACCCCCAACGGATACATCAAATGCCCACGAACTTTTAACAAAATGGACCATTAGAGCTCCAAATATCAAACACACGTTCTCTTCACAAATATAAAACGCAACTTTTTCCAAAAAGTTACGTTTTATACTAACCAAACACTATTTTTGGGCTGACTTTTTTGAAAACGCAACTTTTGGGCTTCAAAAGTTGAAACAAACAGGTACTATATCCCGTTGTAATAAGATATGTAGTTTGGTTCACAAGCATCACCAAACAAATCAGCATAATTTAAAATAGGATAAATTTCAACATGGAATTTTTATTAACTAGTTGCAAGATTTCCATTATTTAAAATAAAAATTTTCAAAAAAAAATTATAAATATTTTGATTAAAAATCACGAAATCTTTTAGAACAAACTTGCATGTTGGATGCTTTCTCTTTTTTCTTTTTATTTTTTTATTTTTGGAGCAGCCTAAGACTAGACACGGTGACAAAACCTTTTTGGGCAATCGGGAAGACATCTTTACAAGATAATACATATTTTCCCCAAAAAAATATCTTCCATAGAAAATCTTTATAAAAATTCAAAATCATTCACTGATCAATAAAGACGTTTGCATCCGTGTTTAAATTTATAAACACACATATTATTAGTCAAAATCAAGTTACACCTAGTTTAAATCTTTGTTAATATTATAACACTCAATAATAACTTTTAGGATACGTTTGATACAATGTAATATGCTTTGTAATGTTATAGTTATTCCTTAGAAATAACAATTCTATTATTTGATTGTATTTTTATTACAAATAATAGTCATTCCTTGGGAATAACAATTTTTTTAAATGAAGAATAACTACTCCTTAACCTGCTTAATAAATGTAAAAATAAAAATTACTAAAAGACCCCCAACACCAATATCTCTCTCTCTCTCATGAATCAATTCACAATTTTTTTTTTTAACTTTTTTTTGGCTTCGTTATTCACCATGTTACTTTTTCTTTTTTTTTTCCTACTATTATTCTCAGTACTGTTAGTTCTACATTCAAAGCTCAATGATTTGAAAAGAGTGAAAGGAACCAACTGTGCTAGCATGCTCCTGGTTATGATTTGGTATTAAAATTTTGAAAATTATAAATTGTATTTAGTTTTTGTATTGTTTGTATTTATAAATTGGTATCTATATGTTGTGATAAAAATAACTATATTACAGATGGTGTTATCAATTTTTTATATTTATTAAGATTAATTTATAAAAATAATACTAATCAATTAATTATATATATTTTTCAATTTATAAAAGGATAGATATTAAGCCATATTGTAATATATATATATATATATTTTTTTTTTTGAAAATAGTATTTTAGGAAATTTGACAAAAATATAATGACATTCCAATATCTTAACATAGATTTATGCTTTCATTACAGTGTTGTCACAAAACAAATGAATAGGAATTATTATGTCATTCCAAATTCTTGTATTACTTGTAATACTTATTTTTATTATATTGTAGTAACCATTATAGTGTTTCAAACGTGTCCTTAATGTGTATACTTATTTCATCTATAAAATGTTTAATTTAATTTTTTTTTAACTTTTAAATTACAAACAAAGTATTTATGATAATAAATAATATCTAATCAACATGTAAAAAGAAAGTATAATCCAATTGTGGCTGAGCTCGTGTAATTAAAAGCTCTTATAATATAATTACCAAGTGGTAGGATAGAGGAAAGACTTCTGACTTCGGTGCCATTATTATGGTATACAAAATGACTGCTTTTGTTATTAATAGATAATGGTTGTGGGTTCCAGTTAACTCAATTGGTAAAGTCTCTGATAATTGTATAAGAGATCTGAGATTTAATAACCACTTACACCAAAAACTGATTGGTGTCTTGGTCTGATGATAAAAAGCTATCATCAGGAGCTGACGTCATAAGTTGAAATTCTTTCCTAAAAAAAAAAAAGATAATAGTTGTGTTTGCAACAAAAAAAAGTCCAAAGTGCTCGAGGGAAGCAGCCCTCAATAATTCTTTCCTTGTAATTTTGCGGATGGGAATGGTTCTCTCTGGACAACTTCCACTTTTGTTCCGAGTTTGAGACAGCATTGGTAGAGATGACTGGTTTTTAATAGTTGTAGTGTCAAATAGAAAACTAATATTCGGTCTCATATGCAAATTACATGAAGCATTGTATTATCATATTATAAGTTTTTTTACGTGCACATATTTTAGCAAAACTTGCTGAAATAATTGATTGTGAGTGATGAAACATTACTTTTATATAGTAGGATATTAGTTTACAAAAATTAAAGTTTTAAAGTATTAGAGGAGATTAATCATCACTGATTGTATAAGATGAAAAATTGGATGTTATTAAATGTTGTGAAATTTTGTTGTGTCCGTAGCACCACTGATCAATCTCATTTTCTTGCAATTTGTTGTTAAACTAATTTCAAGCCACCTTAGCTTTCTGATGTGCCATAACCGTATGAAGCTAATTTTTAAGAGAGGTACTACGTCTATAACATTTTTACAACAAATCATAGGTGGTTAGTTGTTATTGGTTCAAATTTGAACCTAACACTAAGATTACTTTTCTGTCCTAATAATAACAACCAGTAACAATCTGCCACTTAGGATTTATTGTAAAAATGTTGTGAACATATCATTTCTCAATTTTTAAATGACAGATAGACAAAAGAACAAAGTTGATACCTTTTAAAACTTTTAGTCATGAAATTACAACTTTTTAAATTTGAGGAACAAAACTCAAATGTGCACCAAATTATAGAGACATGAAGTGAATTTTACTATTTTAGCACTTATGTTTTATGTAGCATTCTGAGCTACAAATCCTTTGCTTAAGATTGGGTTTTTTGGTGAAGATGGGAGTCATTACCACAAGCCAGAGTTTATTGTATGAGACGAATAATTGGATGTCACTAAATGCATGTTGTCATTTCGAGCACGCACTACTTAGGTTGGTTCCTTCTTGTATTGGGTCTTTCCATTTCTAATTGTAGATTAGTGAGATACTGGACTCAATATTACTGAGTGAAGGGCTAAAGTAAAATCCCAAAAATATGCCATGCATTGTGATACAATAAAAGAAGAAATAAAGCTGGTAATGTCATTATTTATTTCTCAGCAAACTTCCTTGAAAATTTCTAGTGGTTTAATTTTCTACTTAAATTAAGATTCATCAAGCTATCAGAATCCTTCAAAATTTTTGGAAACGGCCAAACAATCATCTAGAAATTGAGCTGCACATGAAGACAACAAATGACGGTAGAGTTTAGTTTCCTGGTAATCACGTCTGTGCTCCGATAATAATTTGTTTCCTGTGGCAGTATTCTTTTCCAGGATGGTTCTGATGATGACTTTGTGTGTCTATGCATATTCAGGAGGATTGTGAAGGGACTCTCTCTTACTCCATTGCAAAACATAACCCGAAAATATGGCGTACTGGACTAACTTGTACAGACCAAAACATAGTACACATACTGCAATTAAAATTTATAAATACGTACCTAATTACTTGTCACAATGACATATAATTACTTTTGGATTCAAGACTGCTATTTTCATATATGCTTTTGCCTCTTCACCAAAAATTCAAATTTTGTCTAATGTAATCTACATCACAGAAGACAAAAAGATCAAATTCGAAGGTACATAACAAAATCATGCATAATAACAGCCTACATCATAAGTTCACAACCCTTACAAATGAAAATTTCTAATGAGGCCACAGGAAAGATCCCATTGCAAACATTCTCTTATGGTCAACATCCCCAATGATTGGTAGCCCATAGTCTCTAAGCAAACAATCAAGTTTCCACTCCGGCATGGTCTCATAGTCGGCTTTGGTGTACCTAGGGTAGTGCAGTGGCATCCGAAAGTGGTCACGCCACTACTTTGTTTGCAGCCCTTTGGATCCTCCGTTGCCTATTTTTGGAGAGGTTCTATTCACTGAATCCATTCTTCCTCGACTCAAGTTTCTATTTTCTAATAGTATATTTTGTTGTGACTATGGGCAAATATATATATATATGGAGAGGTTTAGCAAACTGGTCTAGCCTATTTATAGTGAGCTTTGTGTTGGTTGGCTTTGTGTTTAATGTGTGGGAGTATTCTGCAAGCAAGGTTGTTACTGACAGTTGTAATGAAAAATGCTAAATACACAAATTATTTTACAATTTTTTTTTTTTTTACAAATTGCTGATGTGGTGAATAGTTATTTGTCAGTTAAAAATTGATATCAGTGAGATGAAAACCAGTAAAAATATTGTAAGTAGTTTGTGATTGTAGCATTACTCCAATTGTAATAGGTTTTGGTTTCCAATTGGAAGTCATGTGGCAAAAAATAGTACAAGAAATGTAAAACTATGTAGGGAAGGTTTTGCTTTTAAATAGAAATAATTTCCAAGAATCCTGTAATTCAGTTGGCATCTTCTAGACTTTCTATAAAAGAGCCATTCAAGTTCAAATCCTCCTCCTTTGTAATTATTGAATTATAAATAATATATATATATATAGCGAAAATACCATTTTGGTCCCTACATTTTAGGGCCACAATCAATTGGGTCTCTACATTTTGGTAGGGGTGTCAATGTTCGACCCAACCCGCGAATACGACACGAACCCGACACGGGTTTTTTCGGGTTAGGGTTGGGTCTTAATGGGTTTGGGTCATAAACGGGTCGACTCGAAAGTGACACGATAAGAAACGGGTTATAAACGGGTCAACCCGCATAACCCACAATAGACACGTTTGACACGTCAATTTATTTGTATCAACCCAAAATGACCCACTTAACACAACCCGTTTAACTCATATAACAAATAAATATTTATTTTATTTTAAATTTGTTAGATACCTTTTATATCCAATATATATTTTAAATTTAAAAAGAAAAGTGAGTAATTACAAAAATTTACAAGGGATATAATTGGAAATTGAAACTTTACAGACCCTAGAACTACTAATACTTTTTTTTTGGCATAGAACTTACACAAATAAAATTGGATGAGTTTGTGGAAGATGTTATGAATTTGGACATTAACAAAGAATCTATGGATGATAATCATGGTCATAGTCAGGATTAGTCTACAGTTTGCTCAAATTCTTTCAATATTGATACTTAGCATTTGACGAGTTCCAAGAATATTATATTTTTGTTGAACTATATTATTTTATTTTTGTGAAACTTTGTTATTTTGAATTTGGGTTGAAGTGTATGCACTTCTTTTGGAGTGTAAAGAATTTATTTCTAGATGAATGTTATATTTTTGTTGAACTATATTATTTTGAATGTGGGTTGAAAATTTGAAGTGTATGCACTATTTTTTGGGATGTAAAAAAATTATTTCTAGATGGATGTTATATTTAATATTATGCAGGTTGAAATGGATTGTGTTACATTCGTGTCAACCCAACACGACTCGTTTATTAAGCGTGTCAAATGGGTTGGGTCAGGTCAACCCGCCTTATTAACAGGTCTGGTTAGGGTTGAAGGATCATGACACGATTATTAAATGAGTCGGGTTAGGGTTGAGCCATTTAGTCGAATACCCCTACCTTGATACGACACGAACTCGACACGCTAACCCGAATTGACACCCCTACATTTTGGTAGCAGTTAATTTGGTTCCTACTTTTTTCAACTTGCACTTAATTTAGTCTTTACCATTAACTCACTAATAAAAAATGCTTATGTGGCAAACGGTTTGTACAATTGGCATTCCTAACATTAAAATATTAAATTAAATGCTAATGTGTCTAAATTTGAGTGGTTGATATGCCACATCAGTGCTTAAATGAAAAAAAAAAAAAAAAAAAACCACATCAGCTTTTAATAATAATTTTTTTGGTACCAATTTTTTTCCTTTTCTTTACTTCTTCTTTTAATATTCTTACGATCTTTCTATTCAATACCGCAGTGATGTCTTTTATATTAAAGTTCCAAATGTTACAGCACAGTTTGTTGTTGCAGCAACCACTTGATATTTTCATTCAATAGCATGTGCAACAAATGGGGGGAATTTGCAGAGTAATGGTGTGAGGGGGTTGTATGTAGTAAGTTATGCAACGTTTGAAAGATTTAATAAAACTAGTATCTCGAGTTTTAGAAACTCGAGATCCAATTAAAAAACGAGTTTTAGAAACTCGCTTTGCACTTGCTATGAATTGCTGACTGGGCTTGAAGTGCCACATAGATCTCAAGTCTATAAGACTCGAGTTCTAAAAAACCAAAACCAAGCCTTACAAACTCGATTTTTGTCGGACTTGAAGAAACACAAAACCTGAAGAACGCAGCAAGAACAGGGCAAGAATAGAGACGAAGAGACCTAAAGAGCGCAGCGATCTGATGACGAAGAACAGGAACCCACGGAAGAACAGGATGAAGAAGAACACAACGGAGCTTCGCCGCCGCTGCCTCCATCGCTCCTGGGACGGAAGAACACGATGAAGAAGAACACAATAGAGCTTCGTCACCACTGCCTCCGTCGTTTCTGATTTGGGATTTCTGATTTGTTGTTCAGATTTGTTGTCCCTTCTTCCTTTGTGTTCCAGAGTGCTCCTCGTGTTTCTGTTTTGGTGTTTTTCTATTCTAGTGTGAAATCTCTTTATGGAACTCGAATTCCACACAGGAAATCGAGTTCTAAAAACTCGAGTTCTATGTGGACTTTTCCTCCACCTCAGCTACCACCACATGCAAATCAAGACTTAAAAACTCGAGTTTTATATTGGAACTCGAGTTTTAGACACTCGAGATGCTAGTTTTCAACATTCTTTTGCAACATGACAACTAACTAAATTTTTTAATATTTATTGTTATTTAGAAAAAAAAATTCGCAGCAAATGCTAAAGGTGTTTATGATAGTTTACAAGATGTACTTCACCTTCTCACATTGTGGTTCAACCATGGATCTGCTGCAAAAGTTCAAATGGCTCTACAGAATTACGTTTTTATTTTCTGAATATTATTATTTTGGTTTCTTGCAATTTCTTGCTAACCAAACAGAATTTCATTCTAGTTCTTTTCTTGCATTGCGTGTGAACTTGTTCTAGATGTTGTAATCGGCGAGAGTACATTCCGATTGCTTTCCGGCGAAGATTAAACGCTGTTGATTGGGGGATGACTTCTTCATCTTGGATCTTGGCCTTCACGTTGTCGATCGTATCGGAGCTTTCCACCTCGAAATGGATGGTCTTTGCCGGTTAGGACTTTCACAAAGATCAGCTTTAACAGAAAAGGGATGGATCTTTGTAAGAGAAAAGGTGAGAGATTTTGATCAGAGAATGGTGGAAGAAGACGTAGTTGATTCAATGGAGATGAAGGGGAGTGGCTTGGTGGATCTGGGTTTAGAACAAAAGATTAACCACTGAGAGAGATTAAAAAAAACAAACAAACAAAACCAAAAGATTCATACGTGTTTTTCAATTTTTGTGAGGCTTCGGGTTACCAGAAGAAAAAGAAAATATAAAGAAAAGGAAAAAAAAATTGGTACAAAAAAATATATATTGTTAAAAGCTGATGTGGGCTTTTTTTTTTTTTTTTTCTTCTCCCTCCTTTAAGCGCTGACATGGTCATATCAACCACTCAAATTTAGACTTATTAGCATTTAATTTAATGTTTTAATATTAGACATGTCAACTGTACAAATCATTTATCACGTAAATATTTTCTATTAATGAGTTAACGATAGGGATTAAATTGAGTACAAGTTGAAAATAATAAAGACCAAATTAACTGCTATAAAAAATGTAAGGACTAAAATAGTATTTTTGCATATATATATATATATATATAATAATCACACTGTTAATTCGAAGTCAACATTGAGTTGGTTAGAGAGAGAGAATTTTTAAAACTTTGTCCACCATTATATATTTTCGTTTTCCTTCTTAACGGTTTTTTTTTTTTTTTTTCTTTTTTGGAATAAGGAAATTATCATAGAAACTAACTGACCATTATCTTGTCAAAGGCATTTTAAGTTCCAAGAATTCTACTCACTGTCATCAAATGTATTTAAACTTAGTCAACAAAAGCAAGTATATTTTGGGACTTTTTAGTTTCACACTAATCAGGCAGCACGACATAACTTGGGTCCTAAGGCGTTTTTAAGTGAGGCATTTTATATTTAAATATTAATTAAATAAATTTATTTAATATTAACCAAATCAAGTTTAATTTGATGTATTAAATACATAATTTGATGAAATAACACAAACTAAATTAATGTTAATTTCATATAAAGAATTTAATATCATAGTTGAAGTATAAAATTCAACAATAACAAAATGGGAATTTTTTTTTTTTTTTTAAAAGCTTACTTTATCTTGGATATAATTCGATGCAAATTGAAGTAAAATTATAATCTAATTTTTAAATATTATGTCTTGGTGTTAACTGTTAATAGAGAGATAGAGATTGTTTGGTATGTGTCTGTGTGCAACATTTGGTAACTAATGTTGACTATTTATTATGTAGTATAGGCTAATAATTTTATTTTTCTACTATTCACAATTGATTATATAAGAGTTGTGGCATAAAAGTTGTGTGCCTAGAATTTCTCTTATATTATTTGGTGAGTGGGCATGCAAGCTTAGCATTGAGGAAAAATTAAAAAAAGTAAAGTGAATAATATATACTAGCTTTTGAGCATATGATTTGCGCATGCTTTGAGGCTCTTTTTTTTTTTTTAATAGTGTCATAATATTACGCAGATACAGCCGTTTGAGTCATTACTTATGGAAATTTTACAATGGCTATTGTGAAACTCCCAAAGTTTGTAAAATGTGTCCCTGTCCTCTCTAAACAACTAGAATTTTTTTTTTCCAATCTGTCTTAAGGAGGAGAAAATAGAGATACGTATTCAAAAAATAGTCTCAAACTGGTGTGACTCCTGATACTAAAATAGAGTTTGAAAGGAACATACCTTTTGAGTCACTGCTTGTGGAAATTTTCCTCAGATTGTTGTGAAACTCCTAGAATTTGTAAAATGCACCCTTGCCTTCAGCAATTAAATTTTTTTAAATCAATCTTTAGAAGAAGAAAGAGAAGGAAAATATTGATGTGTATGTAAAAAATGATGTGGGAATTTATACACTATCAGATCCAAGATATATTTTCAAAAAAACCAAAAAATATCCAAGAACAATAATCGTAATAATACCAAAAAATCTCTAGATAAGTAACACTAAGATCAATGCAATACCATACATAAGAATTTAATCAACAAGATGACTTTCAATCTGCACTTTGTTACTTCAATGCCATATTTAACCTTTATACCACATCATGGCTAATTATGTATGAGAATTATACAAACTATACACTCAAAACAAGATAAGTTTTATAGAAATTTTGGACTATTGACGTTTTTCCCTCTAGATGTAGAGCCTAATGATATTTATAATCTTCGAGGTACAACCTCTAATCTATGAAAAATAAATTGTTTGAATAATATATTCAATGTGGTAGAACCACTAGGCTCTCTAAATGAGATTTTTCCAATGAATGATTTCAATTTTAGATGTCAATAGTGTTCAAATGGCATGATTTAGAAGAAAACTTGTGAAATGGAGGCAAAGAATTTGGTTGAGCCAAATCTTGGCATCGTATAGAAATTAAGGAAATTCATGGAACTATTCCAAGTAACTTTCTTTTAGCTGAAACCTACCTGAGAGTGAGAATAAACAAATAACTTAGGGCCTATTTTGGTATTTTTTTTTTGTTTTTTGAAAATACTAAGTTTTTTTTTTTTTTTAGATAAACATACTAAGTATTTTAACACACACACGGAAAGAAGTAAGAAAGTCTTAAAAAAACAAACAGCAATGTATATCCAAAAAGACCTACATGTTTTGTTCATTGAATGAAGATTATAATAGGAATATTAATCTCTTTTTATTATAAAGAATATTAATCTTTACTATTAAGAATAAAATATATTGTAACAGAATAGCTATTTCTATTCATATGTTCGGTTGTAAAATTGTATTTTGAAAACACTATTTCAACATAATATATAATAAGATTGTGCAGCATTTGTGCTTTTGTTTAAAAAACGCATTTTGTGATTTATTTCAATTTACTATTATCTATTACTTTGTTATTATTATTTAATACCCTTTTGACAAAATAAATACAATGGGAAAAAGGGGGCTATGGGGGATCACAAGCAATCCCTATCAAGAGTTCAATATCTACTATCAATGTTGGCCATCAGGATATGTCATATGCTATCTCAGTCAAACAAAACTAAAAATCTTTTCTTCCCGCCAGTATCATTGGATTCACAATTTCAAATGAATATTTCTGGAAGAATTCCACAAATACAATATAATATTTAAAGAATTTTCTTCTACTCTAAAAAAATAATAAATAAATAACCTAAAGAATTCTACTAAAGAAGAAAATAATTGGTGTTAGACCTCACACTCTGCGAGAGGTTTTGCATATATATTTACAATCTGCTTTACATCAGTTGTATAAAAAGGAAAATTACAGTAAATATTTTCTAAATTAATACATCTATTAGAGATTTATTCTTGTCGCCAATCTGCTTGAGTTTAATGATGTCCATGATTCACGTACATAAATTTGGCAGCAGGGTCTGAGAATGTGTTATGGTGACGTTTCACAAGGTTGGTTTGGTTAGTAGAGTTTGACTTGTGATCCAATGCTTGTTCCTGTGATGAAGTTGATTTTCCAAATTATTTACTATTAAACCAAAAGTGCATCAAATTGAATATAACACACACACACACACACACACAAAAAAACCCTAGCATCAACCACGATCTGCTTTACTTCGGTATCAATCAAATAACAAGTCAGCCTACAGGTCTAAAAACATCAAATCTAAACGATAACAAAATCAAAACCAATTCATTACACTTGCAACAATATAAGTATGCAAAGGTAAGACAAAAAAAAAACCTTAAGAACAAAAAACCAAAATAATACTACAACTATGGACCATCAAAAATTGAGTTCACCAAATTAAAGTCTCAAGGTTAATTAAATATAAGGAGTATGTCCTAAATATTCCAGAAATGTGTATGATAGTCCATAGGTGATAATCCTAACAACCTGATCATATAGGGCAGTTAAGAAAGCTCAGGCCCTAACAACTACCAGCAAAAAACAAGTGCAGCCTAAAACCAAATCAAACAAACCAACTCCCTGAACGATCACTGATGTTACAAATCACTTATACTAATTCACCCCTTTAGAGTAGGATTACATTGTAGAACTAAAGTTACAAACTTTTTTTTTTTTTACTAACCAACGTTCCACATGCAACCTGACCATCCAAATTACCACTTGCATTTACTTTTCTTAATTTTCTCAGCAACTATATTAAATACAATACAAATCATGCACACAAAATAAATAAATAAACCTTAAAATTCATGAATAACAAACAGAAATTACACTGCCAGAAATTAAAATTCGTACAAAATTTCTAAAGATAACATTATTATAGAATACATGTGGCCAACCCACTGATTTGTTAAGGACCCATAGCCAACCCGAAAATTTGGGACTAAGGCTTGGATGTTGTTTGTTGTACAAAATTTCCATGCAATCCCCTCCATTTGGTTTAGAGAAAATGAGAAAATAAAACAATAGAACCATCTAAAACCTAAGAATTACTCAGTTTGACACCACTCAGTTTGACACCAACCGATGCATTTGTACTAAGAGAATACAAAACAATCATGATATCAAACACACAAACATCACTTAATGCATGTAAAACTCAAACAATTACCCAAAAGCAACAATGTCATAAACAATGTTAGAGCAATGGAATGTTGATGAGGTGATGCAGAAGCAACTCAACAAGGATACAATTGCAGTCATAGTTACAATTTGGGTGGGGGGGCAATTGAACCCCGGACATCTCCATTGGAAACATCAAAAGGTGCCAAACAAATTATAAGCTGCTATTTTTAGCAGCAAGTGAAGAAAACAATTAGCGCTGAAAAATTAACTGAATCACCTAAACCAACAGCTACTGAATTAATACACATGCAAAAGACAAATCTAAACAGATTAAGAGAATGCTAAAGGAGTTATAAATACAAAGATAGGTGAGAAAGCAAATGGCATGCACAATCTGCCAGCAACATGGGCTGCATCATCAGTATAGTGACAAGCAATGCACTGCATCAGGAGGGTACCTGTTGGTACAAGCTGTAGAACAATGATATAACCCACTAGGATTATGATTCCTAATTTATGGATCCTAATAAAAAGATTGCAATACTGTTAAAAATTGTAGAATAATCTAGACACTAGACCAACCATAATTAAGAAATTAACCCCAAAAATAAAATTTGGCGCTAGAACCCCTAGACTAAGGACAAAGTTTGGCTACAAACTTGGTTCTAGTCAATGACTACAACTCCCATTAAAAAAATTAACATTGCTACATATTTTGAAAATTTAACCATTGGGCATTGGATTGCACGTTCTTAATATTCTTAACACACATGTCAGATAATATATCAATTGGATGTTATTGGATTGCACGTTCTTAATATTCTTAACACACATGTCAAATTACATATCAATTGGATGTTATTTACTATCCGATCTATAAACTTATTTTATTATAAATAATTTTAGATTACAAAAACTTGAAATTTAAACATTTAATTGATGATATAGCTATTGATTTTTGATTTTTTGAAAATTTTGCAAGCATGAAGGATATAAGAAGAAAATATAATAAATGGCGGATTTGTCAAAATTCACATCCAATAAAATGATATTGAGTGGAGTTGTAGCCATTGGCTATAAGCCTATAACCAAGTTTATAGCCAAACTTTGTCCCTAGACTAATGAATTGACCTTCAAAACCATATGATTGTCTCAATCTGGCATTATACACACACATTGAAAGCTTCATGTTGCCAAAACTAAAAAATTCTTTAAAGATGACAACTTGATCTTTCTTCCAGGGCTGCATCAATTAATCATCAAAATGAACATTAGGTGCCATGCAACTTATCCAAAGGGGTTGTCTAAAAGGGGATAATTAAACTTTGTTGCTTAATAGGGATTAGGTGTCTTGGTTTACTGCTGTATTGCAGAAACATTGCCTTATGTCTATATTATGCTTCAGGAACTTTGGAGAGACTATTTCTGTCACAATACATTGAGGGGCACAGTAGTATAACATGCATGTAATCAAATGTTGGTTACTTTGTCTAAAATTGCCATGGAAAAAAACAGAGTTAATGGGCAGATAGATGCACCAATGCCATGACATAACCTGAAAGATACAAATTAAATGCAATAGGTCTACTCTAGTCACATTATAGGACTAGAGTTGACCAATTTTAACCTCAATTTCTGTTAATATTACTGACCTCTGTGTCCAAATCCGATGAAGTATTTGCGGAGGAGGTTGGAGAGACAGTGAATAAACTGTTGAATGATATTGAAGGCTTGAAGCAGAAAAAGATACTAAGCCAGTGATGAAGAAAGAAAATGCTACCCTTCCACCAAAAAGAGAGGTATATCAAAACAAAAATATTTGAGGAGTTGGTTGAAAGTGTGATAAGTATAACAGGAGGAACATGAAATCCATAAAATAAATAAAAAAACCGAGAACAGTACTTCACTCCAAATCAAACTCAATAATTCAACCCAAATAAATAAGTCACAGCATTTTAAGCTATTCCCCCATTTTCTCAGCAAGCAAACATAGGTTTTAGAAACAGAAGCACTAATTAAAAATAATAGTAACAATTTTCCATTCTATCTAAAATGGTTTAAAACCACCATTCGAAATCACTTCCCATGTTTATTACTCAGCTTTCTTCAGATTTCTCAAAAATCACAGCAATTAAAAAGAGCCTTCTAGTAAGCCAGAAAAAAAAAAAAAAAAAAAAAAAAAACACAGCATAAAATTAAAATAAAACGCACCATTTGTCCTCACACAGCCCGAGTGAGAGGGAGAGAGGCAGAGCAAAGGGGGCAATGGACAATCGATAGTGGCGGGCAATTGAGGGCTGAAGTCGCTGTTTTGGGGGGGGGGGGGGTACTATATTTGGTAAAGTGACCAAATTGTTGGGGGTGGTAAAATGGCTAACCAGAAATTGTGTCTCGAAATCATGATTTATCGGTGGATATCTTTAAAAAAAAAAAAAAAACGACAAACAAAAAAGCCACCCCATCTCAACCAACTCAACATTTTAAGTGAAACTGTGTATTCAAAACACAATTCAAGTGCAGAAATCGTGTTATGAAAACACCATTTTAGAAAAGGCTATATGCCTATATCACCAAATATTTTGAAAAGTTTGCCATGTTTCTTTTATATAATTCAATTGTTACAACAAGTGGGGGGGGGGGGGGGGGGGGGATTGAACCCTGTTTTTTCCCATTTATCTAATTAATGGTAAAAAATTTAAATTACAAAATTTCCCAGACATTTACTATTGAATTTCAGTCAGGGTTCCAAAAATGTCTTCTAAACATCCATTAGATCCCAGCCTGCAATTCAGATAAACACAAAAAAAAAAGGCATTAAAATCTAAAATAAGTAAAGAAAGAATGTAATCTAACACCAATCCTCTAAGCAAGGAATTTTAAGCTAGATTATCTACAAATTTCGTCATGTCTTTAGGTGACTCATGGTAAAAACTGTTCCCACTTCCTGGGGTATTCGTTCCATCAAGCCATTTTTGGCACATGATCAACAATAGGATCTAGGACTAGCATAAGTCTCCTTCTGATAAACAACTATAAAGTGAACCCTTATTGCCATAATTAGTTGCACAATAAAATTTGTGAGTAGAAAAAATAACATAAATTTGAGGGGTACATAAAATTGGTCTTCAACCTTGAGCCCATTATAAGATTAATTTCACTCATGAACCTCACCAAACTCAATCTAAACAATAAAGCTATACCTCTTAGAGTAATGTGGTTCTCTAATATACTGTAGCAGACCTACACATGACCCCTGGGGTCACAACAAGAAATCATTATAGCAATTCCTGATATATTTTCAAACCCAGAAGTTTCAGACATGTCTTGAAGTTCACCTTATATATATGTTCAAAGATTCAAATACTGAAATATATTGGCAGGTGAAAGAATGATTAGCTTTTTTAGAATTTTCACTTGATCTTCTCCGCACCCACCCATCCCCCTGAAAAAACCACCCAAAACTGCCCACATTTCTAGGTGCTAGGAAGGATTCAAAACCTAAGATCACCCACCATTTATCACCTTGGCCACAGATAGACTTGCTTCTAACTTATCAAAAAAAAAAAAAAAAGATAGACTTGCTTCTAAATTCAGAAGAAAGACAACGAGGTAGCATATTGCAAAAGCAAGCATAAAATACATTCAAGTTCCAAGACAATTAGTGCCAATCTTTTTTCTGCTATGTAAATACTCACACACACCCAAAGGGATTTGAACCCCAACCCTCACCTACCACTCCAATCTTGTGGGGGGAGGAAGTGCATTTGACCAAAAGGTCATCAGTGCCAATTTTGAGGTAATTCATTTAAATTCAGGGGGAAATATAGACAATGGACATAGTACTTACTTGCTTGTCAAACTTTTGCGCCACAAGCTCGACATGTTTCATTTGAACTCAATGGGAAAATGGCTGAACGACCTTGTCCAACCATTGGGACAACAATTTAAGTCCACTTCCGTAGGAGTCCTTCAATTAAATAGCCATTGGAATATCCATATCTGTTCTTAGAGGAATGGTTCTTTTCAAAGATGACATATGCAGGTCCTCAGATGCAGTTTTCTTAATGCGAAAGGCTTCATTAGGCATACCAGCCTTCAAAAGGCAAGATATTAAAGAATTCACAGTAATGGTATCTGGTGCACAACCAATTGATAACATCTTACTAAAAATGTTGATTGCTTCAAACATTCTCCCTTTCATACAATGCCCAATGATGAGAATAGTAAATGTCACTTTATCTGGGTGGCATTTCTTCTCCTCCATCTCTGCCATGATCTTATTTGCCTCATCAACATTGCCAGCCTTGCAAAACCCATCAATTACAGGGTTGTACATAAATGGTTTTGTAACAAAATCATGACACTTCATCTGCCTCAAAAAATCACGAGCCTCATGCAATCTATTCTCCTTGCATAGAGCATTGATAAGAACAGCAAAAGTATACACATTGGGAGTAACATTTCTCGCATTCATCTCATGCCAAAGCTTCAAACCCTGATTTACCTGACCAGTTCGACAATACCCATCAATTAGGGAAGTGAAGGTAACAACATCAGGAAAATAACCGAGAAAGATCATCTTCTCATGCATGGTCAGTGCAGAAACCATGTCACCAGCCTTACCAAAGCCGTTGATGAGAACATTGAAAGTGATTGGATTTGGTTTAATTCCAGAACTGATCATCTCATCAAAAAGAACAGAGGCCTCCTCCATTTTACCCAATTTGCAATAACCTGATATAACCGATGTATAAGTTACAACATCTGGTTTAAGCTCACTTCTTGACTGAACCTCCTTCAATAACTCATGCCCTCTATTTACCTCATTGACCCTACATAATCCATTTATAAGAGTGTTATATGTAACTACATCAGGAGAACAACCAAAACTCCCCATATCATTGAAAATCGCAAAAGCTTTATCAACTTCTCTTATTCTGCATAAACCTCGAATAAGAATATTGAAAGTGCAAGTATCCAAATGAGAATGCAATCCCATATGCTCTCTAAATAAGCAAACAGCCTCATCTACTAGATTCCGCTTAACCAACTCATCCAACAACTTATTATACACAAAAGAACTAAGTCCAACCTCATCACACTGAACCTCAGCAAGCAATTTCTTGGCAAGATCAAACCTGCCCACTTGTGCACACGACAAAACCAAAAATCCCACTTTCCAACTATCAGGCAAATGCCCATCACTCCTCATGCAATCAAACACCATTTTGGCTGAATCGTAAAGACCCATTTGACAAAGAGACCTCATAAGCAAATTGTAAGTCTTAAAAGAATGATTAAGACCCAAACTCTCCCTACTAAACTCAAAGAACTTCAAGCCCAATTTGGGATTGTCTAACCGTCTAACAACCTCAAAAGCAACCAAAGGGGTCAAGTTCTTACTCAAATAACCCAAACAAGTATCTGACAAATGAGAACGAACAAATAGAGTACAGACAACCTTAACAAACCAAGCCTCGGAATTTCGGTTCAAGATTACCTCTTTTTCATTGAAGGGTCGAGACCAAGACCCTCCTCCTCCTTGGGCAAGACCATGGAAATGGGCAATGGCGACTTTGGAGGCTCGAACCCAAGGGGTACGGGTAGTGAAGAATAAGAGGGTCATGTGGAACGCCACGCCATCACTAGGCTCAGCTCTAGGTTCACAAACGTTTTCAATAACGATTCTTTTGTGGGTGTGACCAGAAATCCCAGATTTTGAATTGGGTTTTTGGTTTGAGTCCCTATGCTTCATGGAGATAGTGCAAAACCTAGTTGAGAATGAGTCTTGGCATTGAAAAACAAACACTTTTCAGATCACCCAATACTAAAAAATGAACTTTTTTTTATAGTGACAGTGATATGAATCAAACTGAGGCATAGATGAATAAAACTAAGATAAGAAAAGCCCTTTTGACCGGTCGGCGTGGACTGATGGGGGTGGTCCGGCGGAGAGAGAGTGAGTGAGCTTGAATCAGACTAAGAGGAGGAGGAGGCGGCACTTCAGTCAGAAACAGATGACCGGGGTTAGTTTTCTGTGTAGGGCAATATGAAGGGTTTTAAAAATAATTAAAAAATAATCTTGCCTCAGCTAGTTTTTTTGTTTTTTTCCAAAGAGGATTTAAGTCCTCCAAAGTAGAAACCATATTATTTCAAAAAAAAAAAAAAAAAAAAAAAAAAAAAAAAAAAAAAAAAAACAAAACAAAAAAACTGGTAACACCTAGGCAAACTAGTCGTTTTAAATGCGATTCATAATTTAGGATTCAGATTTTTTTTTTTTTTTTTAAATCTAACAATATACAAACTCATCATTTGAAATTTTAAACAACATGACATACCTTGAAATTTATATTTAAATTATTTGTCTAAACCTAGCAAGCAGGTGGGGTAAGTTGTAGTTGGATTAAAAACTCTAAAGAGGTGGCAAGACTGATGACCTTAACTCAAAAAAAAAAAAAAAAAAATTGAGAAAGAAGACTATTGATATAAATTAAAAGGATCAGTTGAAATCGGTGAAAAGAATAGAATTCAGGTGTGAAGGAACATCCTTCATCCACACTAATAAATCTCTAACATGTCTAGCATGTTTAGCTAAATTGTGGGCTACTTTGTTGCCAAGTCTACAAACATGAGAAAAAGAAATACAATTATAGGCATTCAAAGTTGATTTTGCCGAAGAGAGAATGTGATCAAAGGGAGAGAAGGAGTTTGCATCAGAGATGAGTGAATTAATCACTATTGATGAGTCCCCTTTGAGAATAAAGTACATGAGGCCGAGCTCCTAGGCAAATGAAATTGCCCTTATTGCTACCAGTGCTTTAACAATATCAGATGAGAAGGGAAGAAAAGCTTGTTCTGAGAGTGAAGCGATAGCATTACCTTGCCAATCTCGAATTACCACTCCTAAATCAGCCTTGCCCAAATCTGGAAAAATAGCTCCATCAAAATTAATTTTCAAAAAGCCACATGAAGGTAGAGACCATTGGAATTGAGGTTGGTTGGAGAGGTCGATAGGTTGAAGAGAGGGAGCACTATCAGTTCACTTAAAGTCATAAAGGGCTTGCGATGCTTAAGGGATCACCTAGGATATAGGGAAATCTTTTGAGCTAACTCTCAACTGGTGTACATAACACCACTAAGACATGGGAGAATGTGTAAGTGGTTGGATCTGGACTCTACACGTGGAGCAGCTATGAGGGAAGGGAGAGTAAGCATTGGCTAAGGGATCTTGTCTTGGTCTGTGCTAAAGGCGTGACTGCCTTGGGAAGGAAGTAAGATTTACACCTGACATGGTACTCAAACACTCACAAAAAAGGGCGATAGTGACTTTCTAAGGTCAGAGGCTATGAGGACACCCCTTGTTGGTTGAATGCACAATGAATCACATTAGGAACATGTGTACCAATCACAGTACTTTTGATATCCCTCTCAATGTCCAAGACTTATCTCCCAAGCAGTGGCAAAGCTACCTACCTATGGGTCCTAGTGCCACGTTGGTGTAGTTCTTATCCCTTAGTCAGCAGATAATATCACAGCTGTGAAAAGGTCAAAAAGAGAGAATATGATGACTTGACACCTGTCCTTATATTCAGCCACATTCCTTAGAATATAAAAGGAAAATGTAGTTGTGCTATTATAGCAAGAATCCAAAATAGATATTTTGAGATGAAAGTGGAGAGTTGGTAGGAAAGGAAGGCAACTTCATTGTAAACTGATCTCTTTTTCATACATAATACAAGCTAAGCTGAGCAAGAATGCTATGTTCTTGCTCAAATCGTGGTTTTTTTATCCCTTTTCTAGGGTTTTCCACATACATCCTGTGTTGTTTTGATAATCTACTTCTTGTTGTTTAAATGTGCGTCTTTTTTATGTCCTAGCATCACTTTCTTTTTTTCTTGTTTAAGTGTCATGTCAAAACTTGCATCTTTTCGAGCTTCCTCATATAAATGTACTATTAGATAACTTATTTCACTCCCATAAATAAGCTCAAATCTAACTTGCATGTACAACTGGTTTCGCCGGTACCATAAAGTCCACATGATCATTGCCATTAACTTAAGATTTTCCCTTCCTTATGAGCGAAGGAAACCAGATTCCTGATTGTTGGAAAGGAATGTAGCTGGCGAAAGGTGAAACCTAGAATGGAATCCCAAACTTTAGCAAGTTTTAGACATTCCCATAATGCATGGCAAATGGTTTCTGCACTCATCTTGCACTGCTCACAGATATCATCAGTAAGAATTTTTCTTTTCCATAAGCTCCACTTAACTAGGATAGCATCTCACAAGCACACCAAAATTTTTTTTTGACTCTGTTCGGCACAGGGAGGCCCCAAACTAGTTTCCAAATGCCATTATCAAGAGGCAGAACATTTATAGTAGGGGAAGGAGAGTTTACTATGGCCAAGAACTTTGAACTCGATTTCACCAAATACACACCTAATAGATTGAAATGCCAAACCATTTATCTTCAACTAGAATAGGACTCAGGGGAATGCTACAAATTAGTTCCACTTCATCTTGATGAAACAAACCTTGCAGCAAATTACGTCCCACCTCCTTGTGGCCAGGTTAATGAGCTCTGCCACTTTAGCCTCTTCGAATCTTGGAACTACATGAGATAGAATTTAAGGATAATCATGAGATGGCAACCATGAATCTTGCCATACACTGATAGAGTCACCACACCCTACCCTCCATCTGGCACCCTTTAAAGGGACATCCCTTCCTTTCAAAATGCTATGCCAAGCATGTGAACCTGTACTAGACTCCGGAGACTTCAAGATAGAGCAATTTGGAAAAAATTTAGATTTAAAAACTCTATAAAATAGAGAATTTTTATTATGTAATAATCTCCAGGCTTGCTTTGCTAATAGAGCGTCATTGAAATTGGCCAAGTCTTTGAACCCCATTCCACCCTCAAATTTAGGCTTACAAAGAGTATTCCATTCAACCCAGTGAACTTTTCTTCAGTCTTCTTTTTTACCCCACCAAAATTTTCTAATAAGACTTTCAATCTCCATGCAAAGGCCCAATGGGAGTTTGACCCAAACATCTCCCATAAGTCTCTAGAGTACCCAAAATTTTTTGGCACTCTAGATTAGTGGCCTTGCAAAATAGAAGACTATCGTCTGCAAAGGGAAGGTGAGTAAGCCTTGGGCTGTTTCTACCAATAGAGTAACCCTTAATGTCCCCCTAAGCTGCAGCATTACTAATGAGACTATGAAGCCTTCAGTGCAAAGCACGAAAAGGAAAGGGGAGAGGGGATCTCCTTGACAGATGCCCTAAGAGGGTTTGATCATGCCTTTTGATTCACCATTAACAATGATAGAATAGAATGTTGTTGTGACACAGCATGAGCAATTTAATCCAACAGTTTGAAAAACCCAGCTTTAACATCACTGATTCAAGATAGGACTACTCCACCCAATCATAGGCCTTACTCATGTCGAGTTTAATTGCCATGTAATCATCCTTCCTTGTATGTTTTTGCATCTGTAAAAAGACTCAAAAGCTACTAAAATATTATCAGAGATAAGACGGCTTTTAGTAAAAACACTCTGATGTTTAGTAATAATATTTGGTAGAATTATTTTAAGTCTATTTGCTAGAACCTTAGAGAAAATTTTATATAGTACATTACAAAGACTGATGGGTCTAAAATCAAAGGCAAATTCAGGATTTTTTTTCTTTGGGATGAGAATGAGGAAGGTGTCATTAAGATTCTCAGGAATAGATGCAAAATTTAAAAAATGGAGGACAGATTAAGAAATATCACCACCAATTAAATTCCAATACTGCTAATAAAAGAGAGGGGGCATACCATCCGGCCCTGGGGCCTTAAGAGGGGCCATCTGATTAATAGCTTGTTTCACTTCCCATTCCATAAATTCTGTTGGGAGTTGAGAATTCATCTCTAGGCTAATGATTTTTTGAATTGAATTAGTGGTCATGTCACAGTGTTGCAAATTGGCCGAGTTAAAAAGCTCTTGATAATATTCCACTAAACAATCGGCTATACCTTCCTTATCTGATCTCCAAACTCCATGTATATCTCTGATTTTTTGGATAGAATTCTTCCTCATCCTTTGAGAGGCATGGATGTGAAAAAATTTTGAATTTCTATCACCAAACTTTGCCCATAAAACTTTTGATCTTTGAAACCACAATTTGTTTTCTCTATCAATCAAATTCGTTATCTCCCATTTCAATTCTCTAACTGAAAATTGTTCCCAGAACTCATGGCTACCTTCTCTGCCTCAACAAGTTCTTTTTTCTTCCTCACCAAGTCTCTTCTTACATTACCAAAGTGGTTCCGGTTCCTTCTCCCCAATTCTTTTCCACACTTCTCTAACTTTCGGATTACCTTGATAGCAGGATATGCCACTTCATTGGAATACCAGACAGCTTCAACATTGTCAGAGCAATCACGATCCGAGAGCCACATTTCTTGAAATCTGAATGGTTTAGTAATACACGGAACTTCTAAACTATTGGGGATGATCCATAATGGACAGTGATCCAAAGAATCAAATTGAAGATGATGAATTTTTGAACTTGAGAATTTCAAGAACCAATTATTGTTTGCTAATCCACGATCCAACCTTTCCCATATAGGGTGTTCGTCTACAAAATGCTTTTGCCATGTGTTAAGGGGGAAATTGATGTCCTCAAATGAAATATGGGAAGGCCAAGCCAAAACTCAATGTTGGGCTCTAAGATGATACCCAAAGGCTTTCGATGTAGTGATAAGTCTATCCAAGTAAGAAGTAAAGGCTGCACCTTAGCAAGAACAACATTAAGGCCCAATAAAACATTTCATGATAGTTAATTAATTGATTAGTGGTCCTGTTACAACAATACAAGAAAATAACATTCTTCAGCGGTAGGGTAAAATTAAAATATAGTCTAGCAATTAATTATTGAACAAATTTAAGAAGGTGTTCACTTAAGGCAGTTTTTGTGTGTCTTGATCAAAAGGGTTTAGGGTATTTTCTGCTACTACTACATCAATATGAGGGAAAAATTCTATTGTTACAAACACGTTATATCCTTCAATAGAAAAACAAAAAGTAAAGATTAATAGCTCTATGGTGAGAAGAAAGGGGTTATTTGGCATGATGTAAGGGGGGAGAGAGAGAGAGAGATTACAGTTTAGTGCAGTAGATATTGAACCAAGATTCTTGTGGAATATGTATGTGGGGTATGAATGGGATAGTAAGGGCTGTTTTGAGTGAGTATGTATAAGCTTGTAAAGGGATGGTGGAAATAATGCTAAAGCTAAGTCTTTAATGGGGAAGAGAGTTGTTTATGGCAGACTAGGAAGCATTTATGAACTTAGGATATGCAAAAAAGGGAAAGGGAATGTTTGAGGCTAAGTGAGCGTATGCCAAGAAAGGTGATTTATAAGCTACAATTTGGAATATGGCAAAGTAAAAAGAATAACAAAATTTTCAGAGGGGTTGGTGTGCGTTTGTGGGACTAATGTGATTACCCTTTTATAGTGGAGCTTAGGGGGGGTGATTAGCAAAAATCCAAAAATGTAGGGCTGGTCAGGAGACAAAATGGCAAACTATTCATCCTAGGATTTGGCTATAAATGGCTAATCTTCTTTTGGAGCTGCCTTGCTTCTTTGGGCAATATGACACATGGGTGAATATTTGGGTAATCTTGCATTAAATGCTGAGATTTCTGAGGCTATGTTCAACCAATAGGATTAAGGCAAGTATTAAGGAAAAATCTTAGTGCTACAACTGAGATTTGGACCCTAGGAAATAGGATTCAACACCCCAAGCCAGTTGTCAAATTTTAAGCCCACTTCAGAGGGTTTCACTGGAGATCCCTTTATGCCCTCCAAACCACATTTTCCCAAATTTTCCCCTTTAGGATTCATGGGCTTGACACATGAACCAATTCTTGAACATTTTTGATATCTATAGAATTGATTTTTTGAGATTTGAGTAACTTGGTTATGGCTTCCTTCCCTAGAGATAGAGCTTTGAAGAAGATGATGAAATCCCATTACCCATTAGACTTTAGCTGTTAGTACAACCTCTGGGTACTGTTCACGTTAAGGAGAAAGTGGCAAGAAGTTGATGGGATAGCCATTAGTTCATTCTTAGAGATTTGGTTGTCTTTTGTGGAGATCTCCAGCTGGACCTTGGTCAATGATGAATAAGAAGGAAGCTGGTTGTCTAGTTCATTCCTCTGGCTTTGCTGGAATTTTTGGAATGGGCTTGTTCACGTGGGCTGGACCCTTTGGTTGGGCTGTGCTTATGCCCTTTTTTCATTTGAGCTTGTACACATTTGGACCTACAAAATGGACATCAATGACACACATTGCCATGGGATTTCATCCCTCATGGACTCTTATTGTTAGTGGATATTAAATGTAGCTTGGGTTTTGATAGATACTTGTAATGGATCTTTAGGCAATGATTTGTAATATTCAAAATAATAGCATAAGCTTAATTGTTTCAAAATGCTTTGTAAATAATATTTACTATTTTGAAATGATGAATTCCATATCATAAGTAATGTTTATGGTTTCCAATAATCATATCATAATTTAAATGGTGAGCTTGTAGGACGAATAATAGAATTATGAATAATGACAGTAGAATAATCATAATTTCCCATGAATTTGGAAACATATGAGCATTCAAACTTTTTCAAAAACAACTGTGGTTATGGGCATAGGTAAATTAATCATATGGTATTTCCCAGGTATTAACAATATTGGATAATACCAACGAGAATCGGGGTTTTGACATTGCCAGTGAGAATTGGGCTTTTTGATATTATCAGTGAGAACTAAGATTTTAATGTTGCCAATAAGAATTGAGCTTTTTGATATTGCCGGTGAGAATTGGGTTTTTTGATATTGCCAATGAGAATTGGGCTTTTAATGTTGTTAATGAGAATTAAGCTTTTTTATTTTGCCAGTGAAAACTGGGCTTTTTGATATTGCCAGTGAATATTGCAAGTGAGAACTGGGCTTTTAATGTTACTAATGAGAATTGAGTTTTTTGATATTGTTAGTGAGAATTGAGCTTTTTGATATTGCCAATGAGAACTGGGCTTTTTAATAAATAATTTGCCATGAAATTGAATCATAGGCTTTGATTATGGATTTGAATTCCATTAATAAAATTGTTTTGCCATGGATTTGAATCATGGTTTTTGATTATGGATTTGAATTCCATTGATAAAATTGTTTTGTCATGGATTTGAATCATGAGCTTTTCAAATATTGCTAAGCATAAGTATTCTTGGACTTTAAAAAGAATGAGATTTTAACTCACTCAATAAAATAAATAATTTGGGGATGAGTCTAAATTATAGGCTTTACAAAAATATAGGGTCTTATAACGTTTTATATTTATAGCCCAATTTTGTGGTGGAAGGAAGAATAGTTGTGGGCTAGCATGATAATAGGCAAAAATATTTAGAGAAGCCCAATAATTTGTTGGTGATGTTTGAAAATAAATAGGTGGTATTTAAACAAAAATAGATGTAAAAAAAATATACCCTAACACCATGTAAACTGTGAACCAACATAATTGAGGTTGATAAAACCACACTTGTTGATAACATCCTTGAAGAGTTGCATCTGTGCTTGGCTTCTATTGCTTCCTTCCAATTTTTCAGAATTTTGGACTAATTCATTAAAATCCCCAGCACAAAGCCAAGGGAGATTAATTCCATTGTTGAGTTCCCAAAGTTTGTTCCAAGATTCAAAACGCTTGCGGGTCACGAGTTCACCATAGAAACCTGTAAATCTCTAGGCCCTTTCCCTTCCTTTATCAATGATGTAATCAATGTGCTTTTTTGAAAAAGACTCTACTTGAATATCAATGGAATTTTTCCAATAAAGAGCCAAGCCACCACCCTTGGTATTTCTTTTTACAAAAAATAAGTTCTCGAAATCAATGTTGCGTTAAATTTCTCTTAGCCTTACTTCATCCGCCCATGTTTCAACTAAAAACATGACAGATAGATCTTTAACCCAGATCAATATTTCAAGCTCCTTCATGTTGATGCTCGTTTTAGAAGCCCAGTAGTAGGAAGAAACCTAACAATATGGGCAGAGAAGAGTTAGTAGACTGACAGAAAAACATTAAGCCTGAATGGCAGGAACAATGGATTATAGACCCATAAAGTAAATAAATGGGCCTAAAAGAGCCCAGAGAGAGAAGTAGTAAACCCATAGGCATTATGCGATGTAGAAAAGTAAGAATGGGCCACAGCAAGCCCGAGGTAATGAAGTCAGAAAGTAAGGGTTTGATGGAAAACCTATGAGCTCCAGAGATGAAGGATGAGGTAATTGGGCCAGGGAAGCTCAAGAGAGTTAGTAAAAGCCCATGGGAATGCAGAGTTGGAAAATGGGCCGAGAATGCCCAAGGAAAGCAAATGGGCCAAGGATGCTTAAGAAGAAAGAAATGAGATAAAGGAGCCCACAAGCAATGTAATGGGTTAAGAAACCCAAAGTAGCATGAATATAAATCCAATCACCATATTGAGTCATTGAGAGAAAAACAGGCAGTAGGCCTAAAGAAGCCCAGCAAGCACGGGTCAAATAATACCATGGTAGGAATAGTAGAGTGGTATGGCAAGAATGGCAACAAGACTACGGAAGGAGCAAAGGATGGGCTAAAGATGGGAAAACCCGCGATCAAGTAAGGCCCAGCCCTTGAAAGGAGCAAGCCAATAAAGAATGGAGAATCAAAAAACAGTTCACGCCATAAGTGATCAAGGATGAGTGACAAAATGGATAGATGAGCCTTCAGACCATGGCAAACGCATGAGCAATAGACAAACTTTCAACGTACACAGGAAGTGGAGCACACGCAAGGCCCAAGCACTACTAACTTGTACCCAGCTAATACAAGAGTGGTGGGTCATGGGCCAGAGGTAAGAGAGGGTATAGTCTGGCGGTGGGGAGAAAGGAAAGCCTATTCTGGCGTTTTCTCTTATATTATTTTGGGGTGATATCCTACTAGGATGACATACCACCCAAAAGAAGGAAAGATGAATTGGAATTACTAGGTGCATGCCATGAGGGATAACAAAAGGGAATATCCACACGGTGGTGGATAAGAATGCCACGGTGAGCAAGCAAACAAAACAGTCTTCTTTGTCTGGTAATGGGGAGTGGCACAGCCAGCACAAGTAAGTGGTGATAGTTGGATAGCTGACAAACTAAAGGGTGGTCAGGAGGAACACCTTGAACCAGACAAAAGTGGCTAAAGACTAAGATGGAAAAAAACTAGTCACGATAAGCAGTATATAAAAGGTCCTTACTGTGCACAGAAACATCACCACAACCATAGTAGCCTCTAGAAGAGAATCACAGCACCACCATCACCATAACATCACATGAGCAAACATTAAGAAAGAAAGAAAAGAGTAGGAAACAATCAAAGTAAAAAAAGGGAGACAAAAGAGAAAGAAAAGAATTAGGGAGTGTAAAATGGCAGGCATATACCAATAGGTTATTTCCCTCCTTCCCTCTAAAGGCTTACCCTCTGTTAAGGATAAAGAACTTGTTTGGGCACAAGTCATTCAGGCCTGTTCCCTCAAAGTGGATAATTTCTACAGCAGGATCATCCTGTGAGGTTACCCACGTTGAGGAAGTGGTTCCCTCCTTGACCTTAGCCCCGTAATACAATTGAACGCGGCAAACTGATCTTTCATTCCTTGATTTTATCACTTATTGCTACTATTTCTTATCTCGTCTTTGCAACTTCACCTATAATGTGTTCTTCTTCCCTGTTTTAATTAAGGATCCCTTGGTTGTTTCGCCTAACAGTAATGTATTTCTTTTACCATTGTTTTATTGCATTTATCTGCCATAACTCTTCTATAGCAACTTCGTCTGCCATAGCCATGTGACTAAAGTTTTGGCAAACTGGGCATAGTTTATGCGCAAGCCAGACCAAGATGAGTTGTAATTGGACCAGTTCTAACTCTCTTATCCAGAACATTTGGGCCTAGTACAACAAAATGCAATCCAGCCCAAAATCACAAAAGGCCCACCTCACTTCCTTGTCCGCAAGTTCCCAAGCCTACATCAGTTCTAAACTAGGAAACTCCTTGTGACTGGCTGGGCTGATGAATAGCCTCCACCAATATTGAATTCTGACTATCCTCCCTTGAAACCTGTAATTTCTTATTATGTAACTCGGGTTAAACATCCTCATCATCTTCTTTCTCTCATTTGGTTACAACTTCGATGTGTGTTTGGGAGCCAAAGATAGGAATGATATGGTCTAACTTCTTCCACTTACGGGGTGCTATGGTAATAGATGTGAGAGACGTGGTAGGGTTTTCCATATGGGAGTTTGAGTCTTATGAAACTGTTTTAGAGATACCCAAAGTTATCCCAAAAAATCCTCCTTGAGGAGCCATTACTGATGGAGTTATAGCTAGCTTAGTAATCAGGTCAATTATATGGGCATCAAACTTATGTAGAGCCATATCAATATCCTCAATTTGGGATTCAAAATCAGGCGGATAATTATGGGATGGATTTAATTATGCTAGGAAAGGAATTAAACACCTCAGAAGTTGGAAATAAGTTGGTGCGTAACGGTAGCTGAAAACCCTCCCTCGAATTCATTATTTCCATATTCGAAGCTTGTGGTGAGTCAACAGACATAGGACCATAGTGACTAGGGAGTGAGTTTGATCGACGGGAAGTTGAACGGATGGAGCATCCCTCGCTACCTTGTGTTCTGATATTGGTTTCTGAATTGTTGGACCGCCAAAACCATCGCCAAAGCCTGATACTGTAGTGTAAGGAATTTTCCCTGGGTTGTAAGGCAATGCCCGTAACCATGCACCATAACCTTGTTCTTCCAAGGATAGGGAACCTTTGCTACCCAACCAAATATCACACTCCTTTCGGCATGAGACACCAGACCACACCAATAGCAGAAATTAGGGAGCTTTTCATATTTAGATGAAACCCAATTTTCTTTGTTTTCTTCTAAAATGACTCCACAGCCTCGGCAAAGTGGTTTCGAGACATCCACTTCCACTCTAACATGAAGAAAATCTCCCCCCACTATCTCCTTTGAGTGTTCTATAGGTGAGACAATACCCAAAGTCTCTCCCAATTTGATGACTGTCTCTGGATCTAGCATTCTCATCGGTAGACTGTGAATTTGAACTCAGAATTTCATCTTAGTAAAACACAAATATCTTGCTGGAACATAAGTATTGTATCGTCGAAAAAGGATGACATGCTTATCAAAGGACCACGACTCTGTTGCCAGAACACGTTCAGCATTGGTTTCGAGTTCAAAGGCAAATAAAAGAATGTGGTCACCTACTTCTCTGACTTTAAATTCGTTCCAAGACCTTCAGAGGGGTTTAAAGGTTTTGCCAATCGCTTCCACATTAAGGGCTATTCTCATTAGGAATTTGGCAGTAAGGACGTACTACTTACTATTCGGCTTTTTTGATTTTGTCAGACTTATTTTGGATCCCTCTATATCTGTCAAGGACAACTTTTTCCAATCATTGAGGATTTCTTTCGTACCGGAGATAAATGTAGAAAGTGAAAAAGAAAACAAAGCTAGGTTAAAATGAAGAGGAATAGAAAAGAAAGATAAGTGTTTCCCCACCCCTAGAAAATAAAACCAACAAAGCCCTACAACTAACAGTGCTAACAGAAGGAAAAAAAATATTTTTCCCAGAAAGATAGAAGGGTTCTACGTAACTAGCTTCTTAGAGAGAACTAGGTAGAGAGAAAAGATTCCAGTTATTTTTCCAATTAAAATCTAATTGGACTTTTACCTTTACTCAAAATTTAATTGGTCATATCAACTCAATATAACTCATTTTTTCACACACAATTTAAAAAAAAAAAAATTTGATTATATTATTTTTGTATTCCTTTCAACACAAAGAAGACTACAAATAAACAAAAATAATTTATGTATTAGGTTATGCTAACTTCACTAATTTATGATTTAATTTATTATTTTTAAAACTATAAAAATTAATTTGTTACACCCTAGGGTTGAAATGCAATTTTCTAAACGGATTTAAGGGTGATTTATACTCATATTCCTCCCACCTTCCCACTAGTATTTTGACACTTGTATAAAATATGGTTTTGTAGTGGTCTGTTGTATTGCTTCTCCTTCTTAATTTTTTTTTTTTTTTTGGCACAAATGAATTATCCTTCAAGTAAATTAATTTAAAAATGACTATTTGGAGTTACATTTTGGATTAGCTTAAATCCAATAAACTGGATCTGACACAATGCGTATCTAATCCAATGTACTAGAACATCAGACATAATTTTTATCTTACTTTTTTGAATGTTTCAAAAAACCCCCCTATAAATCGCAACAAATTATAAAATTGTAAAAATGAATAGTGGGATTAAAATATAAAAAATAAATTTAAAATACCTAAAATTATTACATTTAATTGTTTTTAACTATAGGTTTCTATTAACTCAACTGTTAGATTATCTTCTCGTCAAATAAGAGAACTAGGATCCAAACTTTGTCTATATCAAAAATCAATTGATGTCTTAATCTAATAGTAAAGTACAATTATCTTGGAATAAACACTATAAATTTAAATTTGTGGTGAACCTTTTTTGCAACTCTAGGCTGGACTATCTTCTGCCATGTCACGACCCAATGGTTCTGGGGTAGGAGAGTCATGACTGGCTTGACTGCAACACACCTTAAGCCAGCTTATGCACAAGCTAGAACCCCTTTGTTGGGACCTTGGACATGTGCCTATGGCAGAGGATGCTATTACAAAAAAAGTTATGACAGACAAGTGTAATATGATAAAAATAAGAAGAATATGCTTACTGTAAGCCAAAAAAAAAAAACTAAATCATTTTCTTCGTAAAGGAGGAAATAATACAATGATAGAAATGCAGCAGAAATGAGTTAATAACAACAATAAAAAGAAAAGGAAATAATATTAATGCTTGATCAATAGAAGGAAGAAATATTAGTCTGCCATGCTTGATTTCTCAATGGAGTCAAGTCCAGGAAGGGAAACACTCTTCAATGTGGGCAATCTCACAGAGAAGTCCTGCCATAGAAATTGCCCACTTTGAGAGAACAGGCCTAGATGGCTTATCCTCGAATTCCTTAATTCTCACTAGAGAGCAAGTTGTTAGAGGGAGAGAAAGGAATATCCTATTAGTCCATGCCCACCATCACTCTCTGCTTTTCCTTTATGATTCCTTTTTCCTTTCTAAGTTTCCTGTTTTCTCTCTTATCTTTCACTCCTTTTCTTACTTGTTTTTCTCTTGTTTTATCTCTCGTATTTTCCTTCCCCCCCTTCTTCTGTTCTCCTGCATTGCCTACCTCTTTTATGCACAACTAAGGCCCTTTTTTATACTGCCTGCCATGATGGGTTTTTACTGTTTTACCCCTTAACTACTTTTTTCCTGGTATAGGTGTCCTTCCCAAACCACCCACTGGTCTATTAGCTGCCCAGCTATCACCACTTACCTGTGCTGGGCGTGCCATATTCCATTCCCAAACAAAAGAGTTTTATTTTGTTTTCTTGCTCTTTGTAGCATTTCCATCCGAATAAGGTTGGGCATTCCCTCTTACTAACCCCTATGGCATGCACCTAGTGATTTCAACTTATCTTTCCCTCTTTTGGGTTGTATGTCATCCCAGCAAGACATTTCCCTCAAAAGATCTTGAGCGAAAACCTCAGAATAGACTTCCCCATTCTCCCCACCGCCAGACCATATCCTCTCTTACCTTTAACCCATGGCCCACCACTTCTATATTGGCTAGGTACAAGTAAGTGATGCTTAGGCCTTGTGCATGCTCCACTTCCATGTGTGTCCATGTCTTGTCTGTTGTTCACGCGTTTGCCATGACCTGGGGGCTTGTCTGGCCTTTGCTGCCCATTCTGCTACTCATTCTTGACATCTTGTGGCGTGGATGAGTCACTAGATCTTCATTCTTTATATCTTGCTTCCTTCCTGGGCTAGGTCTTGCTTGGGCATTGGTCTTTCCTTCTTCAATCCAACCCTTACCCTTTTTGTGGGTCGGCTAACACCTTTGCCATGTCGCCCCGTTGTTTCTGCCATGTTATCATTTGACTTGTGCTTGCTAGGCCTCTTTTGGGCCTGCTGTACACTTTCCTTCTGCTTAGCTCCTGTAGCCCAGTACTATCGTTGGGCTTGTACTCATGCTGGGCTTCTTTGGCCCATTTCATCCCTTTAGGGCTTTTTTGGCCCATTTTATTCCTTTGGGTATCCTCTGCCCATTTCATTTTCTCGGGCATCCCCGGCCTATTTCCCATGGGTTTTTGCTTAGTCTTTTGGGCTTCCCTGGCCTAAATTACCATATCCTTTACTTTCAGGGTTTATAGGCTTTTCCACCAACCCCATTTACTTAGTTCCTTCCTTTGGGCTCCTTGGGCCCATTTTTGCTTACTTTCCATTTCTCATAATGTCCATGGGTTTACTACTTCTTTTTTCGGGTTCCTTTGGGCCCGCTTGCTTTCTTTGAGACCCTTTTACTATTTTACAGTCTTATGAACCATTATTCCTACCATTCGGGTTTAATGGTTTTCTTCTCAATTTGCTAATTCTTCTTCGCTATTCCCTCTCATATTGTTGGGCTTCTTCATATTATTGGGTCTCCTTTCCAAAGTGGGTATCAACAAAATTCTATCATATTTTTTTTATAAATAATATATATATATATTTTTAGTTTTTAGTTTATTTCAAATGACAACTTACCACTATTTCTTTTGGGTAATAAAAAATTATAAATTTTACAATGCCTTTCAAAATGATATAGAACCAATAAAAAAAAATCGGATATTTACTATACAATTAAATTTGAACGTATCATATCTATCTAATCTAGATTATATATATACTAGTATTATGCCTGTGCGGTGCACGGTTTAATAAAAAAATTATATATAAAGTTTAAAATATTTTTTTTTGATAATATAATTAAATTTAATAACAAATAAAATAGTAAAAATATTTTAAAAATTATGGCAAGTTTTAAATTTCGAAAAGCTTTTAGTAGTAAAAGCGCATTGCACGGTTTTGGTCATAAACTTATAACATGAATAATTTTATTGAGGAACAATAATTTTATAAATTTCTAAACCAAAAAAAAAAAAAAAAAAAAAAATCTAGAATTAGAGTTAATGTAAAGAAACTCACATGAAAATTGAATTGACTTTGATAGTAAGGAGGAGGCAGGTGAAATCATGTAGATTTCACATCACCTTAAATATCTATTGTTTTTACATCACCCTTTTTTATATTTAATCAATTTTTTGTCTCCATTCTTTGTGGAGTGATGTTTGTTAACGGAAAAATTTTGATGTTCCCAAATAAAATATGGGGTAACCAAGCCGAAACTCGACGATGGGCTCTTGAAATAAAGCCCAAAGGCTTTCAGTGTCGTGTAAGCCCGCCCAAGCAAGAGATAGAGGCTGCACCCTAACAAGAAGACAACAACAAAGCATAATAAACATGTTACTGTTGTTAGTTTGTTATATTATTAGTCCTTTTATAGCATCATAGTTCAAATCAGTCCTCTAGCAGTAATGGTAAAATTACACTTAGTCCAGAAAAAAACAGATTTAAACAGTCCAATGGTCAATGATTAAATAAGTTTAAGAATGTGTTAACTCCTGGGGGTCCTTGCATGTCTCAATCAGGGGAATTCATTATACTTTCAGCCATCATTACATCAATGTGAGGGAAAAGTTCAATTATTACATATACATTATATCCTTCAACCGTAAAATAAAAAGTAAAAATTAAAGGTTCCATGAGAAGAGATAGTTTCTAAAACATTATGGCCTTCATCATAATAATACTAAATAAGGATTAAAGGCTTCATTGTTACAAATAAAAGAGGAAAAATAGGATGGAATGAAGGGAGAGAGGGATCCCAGCTCAATGCAGCAAGTATTAGACTAAGATTTTGGTGAGTATGTGTTTATAAGGCATGAATGAGACAATATGGGCTGTTTTGAGTGAGTGGGATGAGATTAACTATGAGGTTAAGGCTTTTTGTGAGTAGTGGTCTGTTTGTGAGTAGTGGAAGGCATTTATGAGTTGTGATTGAGTAAAAGAAAGGAAAGAATGTTTGAGGTTAGATAAATGTGGGCTGAAGGGGATAAGTAGTGAGCTTAAGGAGAGCTAAACTACTAGCAAAATGGCAAATAGACCAGGGGTTTTAGAGGGAGTAGCTATCCTTGTGGGCTGAGGTGCTTATACTTTTATAATGGAGTTTAGAGAAACATTAATTAACAAGCATCCAAAAAAAAACGTAGGTCTGATTCAGGGCAACAGGTCAGTTGAATTAATAACCTAGATTTGGCCTAAAAATGAGAGATTTGCTTTTGGGGCTGTTTTACTTCTTTTGGCAAGGTAGTATTTGGAGTAATCTTGCATTAAATGCTAAGATTGCTGAGATTGTGTTTAGCCAATGGGATTAAGGCAAGTATTAAGGAAGAATCCTAGTGCTGCAACTAAGATTTGAACCCTAGGAAGTAGGATTCAACACCCCAAGCCAGGTGTCAAAGTTTAAGCCCACTTCAGAGGGTTCTGCTAGAGATCCCTTTATGCCTTCCAAACCACATGTTCCCAACTTTTCGCCTTTAGGATTCATGGGCTTGGCACATGAATCACATCTTGAACGTTTTTAACATTTATAGCATTAATTTGTTGAAGTTTAGATAATTTGGTTTTAGCTTCCCTTCCACTAGAGGTGCAGTCTTGAGGAAGATAATGGAGTCCCTTCATCCTTTTGACTTCAGCTGATATGACAGCCCTTAGGCACTGTTCACGTCAGGTAGAAGGTGGCAGAAAAATGATGGGATAGCCCCTAGTTCATCCCCAAAAGCTTGGTTCTCTTGTAGGGGTCCCTAATTGTTTCTTTGGTTAGGGATAAACAAGGGCTGGTTGCCCACTTTCAAGCCTCTTGCTGGGACCCCTTTAGGCTGGAACTTTGCTCCATTTCAGCATTTTTAGTTGGGCCACATGGCCCTTTCTTTGCTTGGGCTTGCTCCCTTCTCCACGAGATTCTTGGGCCTACAAAATGGGCATTGAAGACATGCTTTGCCATGGGCATTAAGACCCTGGTAATAAGTTTGTATTGATAATTGAAAAACAATCTGAACAAAAAATTGTATTATTTGATCTCATCCTCTATCTCTGTATTTTTTAAAACAAAATAAGTCAGCAATATATATATGTGCGTGTGTCTATTTTGATAATGACCACAGTCATATTTATAATTTATAAATTCTATATTTGATTTTAAAAGAAAAAAACATGTTAAGTTAATAACAAAGTTGTATCTATCATACCTTTTTTTAGCTTAGTGGCACTTTCTAATCCCCATGTGAAACACTGGATTCAAATTCTACCCCAAATATTATCTAAATTTGTGTTTGATCAACTAAAAAAAAAAAAAAAAAACCTACTTAGCACGATATTTGTGGATAAAGCTTTAACTACAATCTCTCAAACCTATTGCAATCATCTTTGCATCTTCACTTATGTGCCCAAACACATCACATACGACAAAACAGAATTAATAAACTCCAATCCCCAAACCTGTTGCAACCATCTTTGCATCTTCACTACTATGCCCCAAAGATATCATACAAAGCAATGAATGAACTACCTTTTTTTTTTTAATTCCTCATCCAACTTTGTTAAAGGTGAATAGTTAATATTGTTGGTGGTGCATGAACTCATCCTCACACTACTTGCGTAGTTATTTAGCCAAATGTAAGTGCTTGCACTCCAAAGGAAACTAATTAAAAGATATATTAAGGGAGCAATATAAGCGGAATAGATTTGAGGATTAACTCTCCTGTATTTATTGGAAAGGAAGTAGATCTAGATCCAAAAACTTTCCTTACCATTTCCTCAAAATAGATAAAACTTAAAATACTAATTTTTAATACTCAGAATGAGATGCATACAATTCATAAATGATTTTTTGGAGTCCAAATTTTCTATCCTACTTTTCTTGCTCCACTCTATATTCCACAAATAAAAACTTGCCACATGTTCACCTAATTAATTAAATACTACCATTATTGACTTATTAATACTACCATTATTAATTAATGGTAGTATTTAATTAATTAGGTGAACATGTGGCAAGTTTTTATTGGTGGAGTATAGAGTGAAGCAGGAAAAGTGGGATAGAAGATTTGGACTCGATTTTTTATGTAGTTAATATACATTAATGATGGGGTTGGCTTAAAAAAAAATCAACTAAAAAAAATGATGGCGCTACAATCTATTTATTTTGGAGATAAGATTTTATTTACTCTTAATAATAAAAACTTAGAAAATAGGAGAAGATGATAAGAACCAAAAAAAAAAAAAAAAACTATTTTTTAACATAAAAAAGTATTTGGTCATTAATTTTTTCTATATAATTTTTTGAAAAACAATAACTATTTTTGTCATTTAAAAATAAATATTGTTGTCATTTTTATACTTTATTAATAATATATTTTTTTGGAACTTTTTCAAATATTCTAAATTGTTAGCATTGAAATTTGCCGGAAAAAAAAAAACCTACAAACCACTAATTAATTAGGGCACCCAAACCCACCAATGTTAATGAGATATTCAAATCCAAGTGAGTTTTAATGCTTATTAAAAAAAAAAAATTGCACCCTTAATAAACTATATGTATATATATATAGTAGAACATATAATTTTTTAATCAAACATGAATCATTCAAGATATTTGTTGTTAGGATCGCTCAAATAAATTGATCTATTTCTATTGAAGATAATTGTATCGTGGATTTCACATACATTAAATTTATTTTCTGGCCAATAAGTAAATCAAAGAAAAAACTAAAAAAAATAGAATAAAATGAAGAAGAAGAGGAAGAGGAGGAGAAATACATACCTTGCTTTGCGGATTAAGGGAGCAACAATATTAATGAAAAAATATTTTGACTGCCTAACTGAGAGTCTATAATTCTATTTATATATGAATTACTATTATACAAAATTGTTTCAAACGCATATCGCCTTTGTTACACAGTGTTTGTCTAAAAATTTATCAATATAAGATTTTAGATAAACACAACTCAAAGGGCTTATCATTATCCATTGAATTGCTAGTGTGGGGCCCAGCCCAAAATAATGGGCTAGTCTAAACTACAAGCCCATCCGAAAAGCATCATGTCCAAGGAGAAGCCACAGATAAAACATTATCCAAACCCAATTGCGGTAGAAGGAACCTGTCCGAGGAGTAACTCCTCCTCGGACATTACGAAGTCCGGACAAAGAGCTCGCCCCAACCATTGCAATTCATCCTCCCAGCATATAAAAAGAATAAAACCAAAAATATCTCATGGAAAGCTACCACCACCACATTAAATGTGCCACAACCACCCTCTTGGCCGCATTAATGAGGAAAAGACCCCTGAACAGTACTACCTTGGCCACTGCAACTCACAAAGGAGTGATAGGGGAGCCTGATGGGACAGGTGCTCAAGTGGAGGCTTAGATGATCAACAAGTGTAAGGTTTAGATGAGAATGAGAGAGCTATATAATGTAGTGGAGTCCCTCAAAGAGGGGGGACGAAAAAGAAAGGTATTCTAACTGAAGAAATAGAATCTGCTGTTAAATATCCATCCTTGTGTTCTTGTTCCTGCAACAATATTGTCCATGTATCAGACCAAGCAAGCTCGCTGAGGCTAAGTTCTTTGACCCATCCTCTACAAAACATTTATTATGGGTTGTGCCTTGGGCCAAGGCCTGATCAAAAGGGTTTGGGCCAGGAAAATTGTGCAACCACAATTGGCGCCGTCTGTGGGAAGAACTAAGGCATCAGCTAGCACAACGGTCAAGCATGGCAGAACTAGATCCGCACCAGGAGGATCCTCACCAAGCTAACTCCCAACAGACACAACCCGCCGAGTCCCAGAGGTAAAATAACCTAACCAACCCAGGCGGCAGGGGGAATCGTGAGGGAAGTGTGCATACTATCTGGACGAGCCAGAGTCACACTCAAATAGGTAGTCACGTGTCCCAGAGGCGAAATAGTCACCAGGCCATGTAGCGAGAGATAGATGACCTGAAAAGGAAGTTACGACGTGTGCAACGAAAACGATCTCCCTCTGACTCAGGCGAGTCCTCTGATGCGGAGGACGCGAGTTACCGACGGAGGTCAAGGACCCTCCCAAGTGAAACTTTTTCTTGCGAAAGGGAACTACGCCCTGTACGGAAGTATGAGAGCCCATCCAGCAAGGGTTCGGGGAACGATGCTATGAAGAAGGCGCTGGACCAGGTTTCAAGGTCACCCTTCACATATAGAATCGAAGGGGCTAAGCTGCCTAGACGCTTCAACCAACCGGCGTTCGCCATCTATAACAGCCGAGCAGACCCGGTAGAGCATGTGAGTCGGTTTAACCAAAAAATGGCGATCTACTCACAAAATGAAGCCCTAATGTGCAAAATCTTCCCATCCAGCTTGGGATCAATGGCAATGAGATGGTTCAACAGCCTGAAGACAAACTCCATAGGCTTCTACAAGCAGCTCACTCAGGATTTCTGCTCCTGTTTTATTACAAACACCAGAGTCCCTCGACCCCTCAGTTCACTACTGTCCATATCCATGCACGAAGGAGAAACCTTGAAAGCGTACTCGGATAGATATTAGGAGGTGTATAACAATTTAGATGACAACCATGATGATGTTGCTATCAGTACGTTCAAAAGCGGTCTCCCCACCGAGCATGGCTTAAGGAAATCCCTCACTGGAAAACCAGTTGCCAACGTTCATCAGCTGATGGATAGGATCGACAAGTACAAAAGGGTAGAGGAAGATCAGCTGCAAGGAAGGGGAAAGGAGAAGGTTATCCCCCCCAAAACGAATGATTTCAGGTCGGAACGGTATAACCCCAGTCAGCCGAGGAAAGATTTTTCGCGACAGGCTGGACAGAGCAACCCGCAAACAGTGAATGCCGTATTCAGGGAGCCAGTACAACAGGTACTGGAAAAAGTAAGGAACGAGCCCTATTTCAGATGGCCGGGGAAGATGGCTGGAGACCCTTCTAAACGTAACCAGAACCTGTACTGTCACTATCATCAAGACCATGAGCATACCACTGAGGATTGCAGGAATCTATGGAATCACCTAGATCAGTTGGTCCGAGAAGGGAAGTTACGTCACCTTCTGCACCCATCGAGCGGCCACCCCAGCCAAGCAATACAAAAGTCTCGAAAGGATGTGTCCTTAAGACCCCCCACTGGGACGATACATGTCATCCTCGCCGCGCCAGGAAGAACTGGGCCACCCATCCCCAGGGTACTAGCTGTTGATCGGCTCCCCTCCGAGGGCAGGCAAAGGGAACCCAAAAGGTCAAAAAAGGGAAGCTCTTTAATACTAGGATTCTCGGACGAGGATAAGAGAGGAACTATTCAACCTCACGACGATGCCTTGGTGGTTACATTAAGAATTGGGGGCTTCGATGTAAAAAGGGTGTTAGTGGACTCGGGAAGTGCGGTAGAGATAATGTACCCTGATCTATACAAGGGGCTGAACTTGAAGCCGGAAGATTTGGCAGCTTATGATTCCCCCTTCTCAGCTTCGAAGGAAAAATTGTTACGCCAAAGGGGCAGATCTGACTACCCATACAGACTGGGTCGGAGGTGGTGGAGGTGAATTTTATCGTGGTCGACGCTTACTCACCCTACACTACAATAGTCGCCAGGCCATGGATACACGCCCTAGAAGTCGTAACCTCCACACTTCACCAAAAAGTGAAATACCCATCCAGAGGACAAGTAGAAGAGATCCGAGGAGATCAGGCCGTGGCCAGGAAATGTATGGTGGCCGCCATTTTACATCGGCCCCAAGCCGAGTCCTCGGTCCAGGAGAGCTTATAGCAACCAGCCACCTCGGCAAGGTAAGGCGATGGGCTGGCCGAGGAGATAAGGTGTGAAAGTTTAGATAAGATCGCTGTCAACAACGACCCGGAAAAGTTCTTTCAGGTCGGCTCTGAGTTGCCTTCTAGAGAGAAAGAGGAACTGGTCAGATTTCTTAGAGAGAATGCCGATGTGTTTGTATGGGACGCCTACGACGCCCCGGGAGTTGATCCTAGCCTTATTTGTCACCACCTGAACGTCAACCCCTCTTCCACACCGAAGAAGCAGCCACCCCGACGCCCTTCAAAGGAACATGCTAGTGCCGTAAGAGACAAAGTGGCAAAACTGAAAAAAGCAGGGCTATCAAAGAGGTCTTTTACCCCAAATGGTTGGCAAACACGGTGGTGGTAAGGAAGAAGACAGGGAAGTGGAGGGTCTGCGTGGACTTCACGGACCTGAACAAGGCGTGCCCAAAGGACCCATTCCCCCTACCCCGAATCGACCGATTGGTGGATGCAACCGTCGGACACCCTCGAATGAGTTTCCTGGACGCCTTTCAGGGCTATCATCAGATACCCCTTGCGCTAGAAGACCAAGAGAAGACGACTTTCATGACTCCCATCGGAAATTATCACTATAAAGTGATGCCGTTTGGGCTGAAGAAGGCAGTCTCAACTTACCAAAGGATGATGACCCGGATGTTCGAGCCACAATTGGGTAAGATCATTGAGGTTTACATAGACAATATGGTTGTGAAGAGTAAGAGGGTATCCGAGCACGTGAAAGACCTCGAAATAATCTTCGCCATCTTAAGGGAACACCGGTTGCGGCTGAATGCTTCCAAATGTTCATTCGGGGTCGGGTCTGGGAAATTTCTAGGGTACATGGTGACCCACAGGGGAATAGAAGTAAGCCCCGACCAAATCAAAGCAATTAACAGCCTACAGGCTCCTCGAAACCCGAAAGAAGTGCAGAAGCTCACTGGTATGATCGCAGCATTAAACCGGTTCGTATCGCGATCAGCGGATCGATGCCGACCTTTTTACCTCCTAATAAACAAGTGGAAAGAGTTTGAATGGTCGGAGGATTGTGCTCGGGCTTTCCAGCAGCTTAAGGACTACCTGTCCCGACCACCCATTATGTCCAGCCCTGAGGCAGACGAGGTGCTGTTTGCGTATGTCGCTGTAGCTCCCCATGCTGTAAGCCTGGTACTGATATGGGATGATAATGGGGTGCAGCAACCGGTTTACTATGTGAGCAAATCATTACATGAGGCCGAGGTGCGATACCTGCCTTTAGAAAAGGCAATTCTGGCAATAGTGCATGCCACCCGGAAGCTTTCTCATTACTTTCAGGCGTATACGGTCATCGTTCTAACTCAGCTTCCCCTTCGAGCAGTGCTTCGAAGCGCTGACTACACAGGAAGGATCGTCATGTGGAGCGCACTTTTGGGGGCCTTTGACATTAAATATATGCCCAGATCCTCCATCAAAGGACAGGTCCTCGCAGACTTGGTAGCAGAGTTTGCTGAACCCTCTATAGAAACAATAACCGAGAAGAAAGACATGGATGGAAAATCGGTTGGTGCAATTTCAGCAGGGGGGACCTTGCACTGGAGGGTCCACGTGGATGGCGCGGCCAACCAGAGAGGGTCTGGAGTTGGGATAGTTTTAATATCGCCGGACGGCGCTGCCATTGAAAAATCACTGAGGCTCGGATTCTCGGCTACGAACAATGAAGCCGAATACAAAGCCTTGCTTCAAGGGATGACGATGGTTCTAAAATTGGGCGGAAGAATAATAGAAGCATTCTCGGACTCCAGATTGGTTGTCGGACAAGTGATGGGTGAGCTGGAAGCCAGAGATGCCAGGATGCAAGAGTATCTGGGACAAGTCAAACGGCTACAGACGAGTTTTGAATCCTTCAGACTGACGCACATTTCCAGAAGTGTAAACACCCATGCAGACTCGCTGGCCACCCTCGCCACGTCCTCGGCGCATAATCTGCCACGAATGATCCTTGTTGAAGATCTAGTCCAAGCAAGTCCCATCAGCAGAAACCCGGCCCAAGTCCATCAGATCAGAAAAAGTCCCAGCTGGATGGACCCCATAAAGAACTTCCTCCAAAACGACATCTTACCGGAGGAAAAACTGGAAGCCGAGAAGATACGCAGGAATGCTCCTCGGTTCTAACTATCAGAGGACCACAAACTATATCGGCACTCTTACTCTGGACCGTACCTACTTTGCGTACATCTAGAAGAATCCGAGTCTCTACTTGAGGAGTTACACGAGGGGATTTATGGAAGCCATACCGGAGGAAGGTCACTGGCGCACAGGGCACTCACCCAAGGGTACTGGTGGCCGAACATGCAAAGAGAGGCCCAAGAATACGCTAAGAGGTGCGACCAGTGCCAAAGATTCGCCCCAAATATCCACCAACCCGGAGGGGTTCTCAACCCCCTCTCTAGCCCATGGCCGTTCGCACAATGGGGCCTTGATATTGTCGGACCTTTCCCCAAAGCTGCAGGGAACAAGCGATACATAATAGTCGGAATTGATTACTTCACTAAATGGGTGGAGGCTGAACCCTTGGCCAACATTAGGGACGTGGACGCCCAAAAATTCATCTGGAAGAACATCATCACCCGCTTCGGAACTCCACGTACACTCATTTCCGACAATGGTCTTCAGTTCGACAGTAAGAACTTTAGGGAGTATTGCCGCGAGTTTGGAATCATTAACCGATATTCCACCCCCGCCTACCCTCAAGGAAATGGGCAAGTCGAAGCCGTGAACAAGGTCATAGTGAACGGACTGAAGAAAAGACTGGATGAGGCAAAGGGGAGATGGGTAGAAGAACTCCCGCACGTCTTATGGACCTATCGGACGACACCGCGACGATCCACCGGTGAGACCCCCTTTTCGATGACTTATGGGGCTGAGGCCGTGCTCCCAATCGAGAACAACTTTCCCACACTAAGGTCTAAATCGTTTACCCCAAACGATAACGACGAGTTATTGGGAAGGAGTCTAGACCTAGCCGAGGAAAGACGGGAAAAAGCAATGATTCATATGGCCTATTATCACCAGAAGCTGAGACAAGGGTATGATGCTAACGTTAAACTGCGGCCCCTAGGTCCAGGCGATCTCGTGATGAGGAAGATTCTCGACAGCGCAAAAAACCCCTCTTGGGGCAAGTTGGGGCCCAATTGGGAGGGACCATACCGTGTCACATCTGTGGCCGGGATAGGCGCCCACTACCTAGAAGATTTGGATGAAAAAACTGTACCTCGACCATGGAATGTAAATAATCTCAGAAGATATTGTTATTAATGAAAATGGCTTAGCCCACGTTTTGTTTCATGACTATCCTCTGCCTACCGGTCTACTTACATTTATTCAAAGTTTTAAACAGAACCTAAGTCCTGCATGGCTCCTCGGACCACAGACTTAGGGGAAATTATAACTTATGACAAATATTCATAGTTTTAAACAGAACTTAAATCCTGCATGGCTCTTCGGACCACAGACTTAGGGGAAATTATAACTCATGACAACTATTCATAGTTTTAAACAGAACCTAAATCTTGCATGGCTCCTCGGACCACAAACTTAGGGGAAATTATAACTCATGACAAATATTCATAGTTTTAAACAGAACCTAAGTCCTGCATGGCTCCTCGGACCACAGACTTAGGGGAAATTATAACTCATGACAACTATTCATAGTTCTAAACAGAACCTAAGTCCTGCATGACTCCTCGGACCACAGACTTAGGGGAAATTATAACTCATGACAAATATTCATAGTTTTAAACAGAACCTAAGTCCTGCATGGATCCTCGGACCACAGACTTAGGGGAAATTATAGCTCATGACAAATATTTATAGTTTTAAACAGAACCTATGTCCTGCATGGATTCTCGGACCACAGACTTAGGGGAAATTATAACTCATGACAAATATTCATAGTTTTAAACAGAACCTAAGTCCTGCATGGATCCTCGGACCACAGACTTAGGGGAAATTATAACTCATGACAACTATTCATAGTTCTAAACAGAACCTAAGTCCTGCATGACTCCTCGGACCACAGACTTAGGGGAAATTATAACTCATGACAAATATTCATAGTTTTAAACAGAACCTAAGTCCTGCATAGCTCCTCGGACCACAGACTTAGGGGAAATTATAACTCATGACAAATATTCATAGTTTTAAACAGAACTTAAGTCCTGCATGGCTCCTCGGACCACAGACTTAGGGGAAATTATAACTCATGACAAATAATCATAGTTTTAAACAGAACCTAAGTCCTGCATGACTCCTCAGACCACAGACTTAGGGGAAATTATAACTCATGACAACTATTCATAGTTCTAAACAGAACCTAAGTCCTGCATGGCTCCTCGAACCACAGACTTAGGGGAAATTATAACTCATGACAACTATTCATAGTTCTAAACAGAACTTAAGTCCTGCATGGCTCCTCGGACCACAGACTTAGGGGAAATTATTACTCATGACAACTTTTCATAGTTTTAAACAGAACCTAAGTCCTGCATGACTCCTCGGACCACAAACTTAGGGGAAATTATCATTTATGGCAACTGTTCAAAGTTTTAAACAGAACTTAAGTCCCGCATGGCTCCTCGGACCACAGACTTAGGGGAAATTATTACTTATGCAATTTATTCAAAGTTTTAAACAGAACCTAAGTCCTGCATGGCTCCTCGGACCACAGACTTAGGGGAAATTATCACTTATGGCAACTGTTCAAAGTTTTAAACAGAACTTAAGTCCTGCATGGCTCCTCGAACCACAAACTTGGGGGAAATTATTACTTATGACAGATTGAGAGATTATTACTTAAGGGAAATCATTCTAAGGCGTGCGCACAGTCTAGCACCATTGCAACCCTCATTCAAATTCGCTGCCCAACAACCCTTTTTATCTTGAGCATTTACATTTATCTATGTCGCTGCAAACGTTTATAAAAAAAAAAAGCGGTACTAGCATACATCCATAGAAAGCAAAGCAAACATTTTGTATTAATATTCCGAGGACAACACAAAGAGAGGTCCTTACAAAAGAGCGCAAAAACAGGACGACTCTCATTCAAAAAAAAAAAAAGGGAATACAAAAATTGAAAGCCTAAAAGCTAAGCCTCAGCAGGAGGATCTTCTTTTTGCTCGGGCTGAGGAGGAGGAACCTCGATGGTAGGGTCCGTGGCGGGATCCTTTGCCTTATCAGGCACAGGGACGGCATCAGGCACCGCCAGATCCTGCTCTGAAGCCACTTGGACGCCATCAGGATTCTCTCGAATCTCCTTAGGGTAGAAAATGTTCTCGGGTAGTCTTAGCACCGAATCTGCAGGAACTCCTGCAGCATCAAGGGCATGAGCCCATGAGATGCTGCAGTAGTCCCTGCACACCTCGGGAATCTCCTCGGATAGCCTGGCCTCCGTTTCTTGGGCCCCGAGCTGGCGAGAAGCATTCTTTTCAGCCTCTGTGGCCTCTCGGATCAGCTGAGTCTCCTCTTTGACCCGCCGCAGCTCATCCTCAACTTTTTGCAGAGCAATCTTGAGATCCAGCACTGCCTGCTTCTCGGTGGCAAGGTTGATCTGGGTCGAGTACAGCTCTTTGCGCTGGTCCTCCGCCTGGGTTTCAGCATTTTTCAAACCAGCCTCTGCACTTTTGCGCCGTTGCTCCGACTCCTTGAACTTCTTCGTGAGTTCAAGGTGGTCATGCTTGAGGGACCCCAAGGTTTTCTCCATCTCCGACCGAGACTGGGTCTCAGCCTTAGCCCGGCTGCGATTATCACAGCAAAATTCCTCAGCCACAAATACCTGCTGAGTAATCTGCGAACGGAACAAGATTGGTTTAAAAATTTAACAGGGTTAAGTAAACTAATAAAACAGTAAAAGGATTATTTACCATCGCGAGATCCCTTTTGAGGGATAGGAAGATCTCGAGCTGAGAGAACCGCCTATAGGCCTCTATATCCCGAGGAAGGAGTAGGGGTTGCTCTAAGGCATCAGCCACGTACCCTGCCCAGCCTCGGTTATACTCTCAGACCGACGCATTATAGGGGATGGCAACCCCATCCAGCTCCAACTTGGGGCTCTATGTACGCGGGGTAGTGCGCACCTCAGCAAGGTTCTCCTCATCCCGACTTTCCGAGGAGTTACCCCTTCTGCTCCTTGGCGCCCGAGCGGTTTTTTGCTACTTGGTCGGTTGGGCAACCACCTCACCCTCCTCAGGAGTGTCAACCGGCCTTTTCTTCTTCAGGTCCGGATTAACCTTAAGGCCAAGGTCTGAGGAGAACTGAGGGACCACAGGAGGAAGGGTTTGGACCTGTGACTGAGTTGGTCCCTTTGATGACTGACCTTTTGATGACTGACCTTTCCCTCGGGAGGCCATCAACTCCCTTAAAGTTTTTCCCTTCCCTACCATGGGCTCTACCTGTTCGTCCGAGGGATCGTCCGAGCAAATGATGATTGAAGGAACACCAATTGCGGAATGTTGGTCTTGTTCTCCTTCAGGGTCAGAAAGCTCAATCAAGGGGGTTTGCTGAACCTCCTCCTCAAAATAAAACTCGTCTATCTCTTCCTCAAGGGAAAGACGAGATGATTCAGTTTCCTCTTCAACCGGAACAGCAACGCCAGGCTCGTTTGGCGGAGGTAGCTGCTCTGCTAAGTAGGGATCTCTAACGCCGGGTAACACGACTAGCGGTAGATCACGTTGAGCTAGGAACCCGTTCTTAGACACGTCAATCCTAGCCAGCCTCGGACTGCCAGCCCTTATGGCGTGACCGATAGCTTGGAAAGAGCGGCTCAGAGGTTGATAGCCCAGAACCAGATGGGCCGCACGCAACTGTCCGTCCTCAGTAACGTAAATCTCCGACCTAAGAAGGTAGTTTAACGCTGGCACGTTCACGAAGTTTATCCGAGGAGCGACGTGAACTTTATCTGCAAACGTCCAAGAAAAGTGGGGTTAGTTTATGAAATATTCCAATTGTAAAGAAAGCGAGAAAAATAACCCCCCAATACTAAACCTTTTCCCAAAAAGGATTGGCCCTAAAGACGCTGCACCTGGGGTTCCTTCCCGAGTTGGACAATGGATACCATTGAACCACTCCCCTGAAGCAATAAGGAAATCATTCTTCACGATCTTATTGGATATCGGGAGACAAGAGATCAACCTAACGACCTCGGATCGGGATTTAAGATAATACCCTCCGTTCTCGATATGGTAACACTCATACAGATAAGCCACATCGTGCCAGGTAAGGCCTAGGTTCATCCGCTCGTCTAAGACATCTACACAGCCTAGTATCTTGAACATGTTCGGGGCACACTGATGCAGCGTCAACCTATGGTTGGACAGATATTCCCTAGTAATCCTACGCATGGGAAGTGTCATCCCTCCCTCTATGAAAGCAATCATGGGGATAACAACTTCTCCCTCGCCTCTATCTGTCAATACTCCTTCAAGAGGATAGTACTGCAGCCCCACCCCCAGGGGAATGCGGTATTTTGCCCTAAAGGCCTCCATAGCGGCCGGAGTTTTTACTAATTTTTCGAATCTACCCATCTGAGCTGAACTGGAGAAACGAAAATAAAGACCAAGAAGAAAAGTAAAGTCCGAGGAGGGAATCGAAACGGCGAAATGAACGAAATTTACTGATACCTTCACAAAGCGCCCAATGGGACGCCTAGAAATCTCTCTGGGAGGAGACGCTTCACGAGAAACGGCTACGGTGGCTTAGCGGGCGCAAGTATTCGTAGATCTCTAGAGTTCGATGAAGCTCTCTGGAATCCTCTGGGGTTTATGAGATGCAGATAAAAAGGAAAACTGAACCCCTCTGACGTCTTATATAGCCGGGAGGAGAGAGAAAAGATCGTTCCTGCCTAAAAATTCGAGAAAAACGATGGCCGTTCGATCCACGCCACACCGTTGGATGAGGGGGACATAAAGCCTCCAGAAGTAAATGGCCGCGCCTCGTAAATTGTAGCGCGTCCAAAGTTACTGACCGCACGCGCGCCCCAAGCCCTTCATACTTCCATCCTTCTCACTCACATCAAAACCCCGCTTTTCTCCTCGGAAGGAGATAAAAACCGGAGTTTTGAGGGGCTATTGTGGGGCCCGGCCCAAAATAATGGGCTAGTTTAAACTACAGGCCCATCCGAAAAGCATCCTGTCCGAGGAGAAGCCACAGATAAAACATTATCCAAGCCCAATTGCAGTAGAAGGAACCTGTCCGAGGAGTAACTCCTCCTCGGACATTACGAAGTCCGGACAAAGAGCTCGCCCCAACCATTGCAATTCATCCTCTCAGCATATAAAAAGAATAAAACCAAAAATATCTCATGGAAAGCTGTCACCACCACATTAAATGTGCCACAACCACCCTCTTGGCCGCATTAATGAGGAAAAGACCCCTGAACAGTACTACCTTGGCCACCGCAACTCACAAGGGAGTGATAGGGGAGTCTGATGGGACAGGTGCTCAAGTGGAGGCTTAGATGATCAACAAGTGTAAGGTTTAGATGAGAATGAGAGAGCTATATAATGTAGTGGAGTCCCTCAAAGAGGGGGGACGAAAAAGAAAGGTATTCTAACTGAAGAAATAGAATCTGCTGTTAAATATCCATCCTTGTGTTCTTGTTCCTGCAACAATATTGTCCATGTATCAGACCAAGCAAGCTCGCTGAGGCTAAGTTCTTTGACCCATCCTCTACAAAACATTTATTGTGGGTTGTGCCTTGGGCCAAGGCCTGATCAAAAGGGTTTGGGCTAGGAAAATCGTGCAACCACAGCTAGGCTTTATCATTATCTTGTAGCATGTTTGGTGATGAAGTTTTCTTGATCTCTCAAAAGAAAACAAGAAAAGTTGAAACTTGAAAGATCTCAAGTTTTCATTGGAATTCAAAGAAAAAAATATATATATATATATATATATTTTTTTTTTTTTTTTTGAGAAAAGAAGTTGATATGAATAAAACATAGGTTGCATATTTGTTAAAACACTTGCTCTTACTTTATCCAAAGTGATTGATAAGATAAAAAAATTGTTGTTTTTATCTAAAACATTACATCAATTCAGTCAAACCACTTGGTACGGCTTCTAAGCCTTTATTGCAATTTGGTGAAACCACTTGGCGCAACCATAGCTTTTAAGCTAAGCTTTTATTATTATTATTATTATTATTATTATTATTATATATGTTTTCCTAAGGAACTACAATATCACCCCCAAGGACGCTTTCAACATCCAAGGGTCGCAAACCGACCATAAAACCCTATTCAATTAGTGGAACGCATCAGCTATTTGTTCTGAAGTTGGGTAGTAAGGGTTGGAGAAGGGCAATCACTCATTCTTAAGACCAAAGAACCGGAAGAAAGGGGAAGCTTTCCATTCCTGGTTCTTCTGTACCTAGATACTCTAAAACCACAAAAATTCTTAGTTAGAATTGGATTCCAACTTAGCATCATTTTTTGAGATTTTGAGAAGAGCAACAAGGGAAAAGAAAAAGGATTTGTAGTTATCTTTTTTGCTAAAAAATGAGAAATTATCATATTGTCAAAGTGATATTAATTACATTTATTGTTTGGTAATCTTTTTTTAAGTAGAATTGATTACGACTTTTGCATCTTCTTTTCTTAATAATTTAAATTTAAATATTTTTTGGATAGAACAAAAGCCTCAAAACTATTTAAAATAATTATTAATAAAAAGAAAAGAAAAGAGGATATTGCTAATCTCACGGGATTCCTCTTCCAAAATATGGACTAACCTTGCTCCTTCTATCGTTGATTTTGAGAGCTAGTACTATAGAATGAAAAGGGTGTAGATCAAAGTTTTTTAATCTACCCGAAAAATATGGCCAAGATAGCATCACTCCACTCTTTCCTCAAAAAAGATAGCATCCCTCAAGCCTACGCAATCTTTTTTTTTTTTTTTTTTTTTGAGAGGAAAGATAGCCTACGCAGTCTAAAACAGATAAATGTATTTCAATAATTTTACACTTTCACGTACCAGTAGATTGTAATTAGTTGATTGTGATTATCACATAGGCCTATCGTTTTTCTCTCCACCACTCACAACCTTCCAGGTATGACAATTTAATAAAGTGTGATTTACTTGTTTAACTTTTTGATGAAGTTGAAGTGTGCTAAACTACATTCTTTGAAAAGGTAAAAAAGAGCTGATGATCGATAACACAACTTTTTTTCATATATATATATATATATATTGGTCTTGATCAGCTCAAAAAGAAAAACAGAGATCTAAGCTGAAACAGTTGCTTTCAGTGACACCTGCGAGAATACTGCTGCCCCAGCTTGGTGACTTCGCCCAAAACCAAAACCAAATCCCTCTGGTAATTATCACACTCTTTTAGATACCCATCATTTCTAGTTGCTAATTTTGTTACTTTCTTTTATTTTTTTTATTTCATTTTGTTATTACTTTCAATACTAGGGTTTTTTGTTTAACACCACATATTGATATTGGTTTTATATTCTTGAATTTGTGTTCGCAAATTCGTATTTTTATTAAAAAAAATTATTTATTTTTAGATAGGTAAGGTAGATGATGGGGATGAGACACCACACTGAGTTTCACTTGAACCCCACAAATTGAGTAATTAGACCATGGATTTTGTGTGTGAGTGTGTGTATATTTATATATATATATATATATATATTTATATATATATTTATATATTGGATTTTTAGACTAAGACAATAGTGAACTTTCTAATTGTCATTTTGCTTGGAATTTGATAGGGTTGGGACCCTTGGGAGGTTGTGTGTGTTAATATTTTGAGTACTGATGGAGTGGAATTTTTGGAAGGATAGTTCAAAAGATACAACAATGATGGTGAATAGACACAAGCACTTAAGTGGTTGTGATGGAAACAGCAGAGAATTTAGATCATGGTCCAATCTTCCGGTTGATGTTTTTAATATAATTGGCAGACAACTTGATTTTATTAAACGGGTTTGTAAGAATTCGCGAAAAATTCAGGCTGTTGGTCCACTTTATGAGATCCTTCAAGTTCCAAGGCTAATGGAACACAGTTGGGGTTTTGATGGAAATGTCTACAGTTTATGTAGCTTTCACCTCCCAATTGAAAATCAAAGTCACGTCACTTACAACAAGATTGAGGGGAAAGAGTTGAATGATGCAGTCATATGTGCTTCAAAGTTTGATTGGTTGCTTTTACAGAAATCTACATTGTCATTCTTCTACAATCCTTATACGAAGACTATAATCAAACTACCTGATCTTGACATCAACTTCAATCGAAGTACATTTTCCTCGGTCCCAACTTCTACTGATTGTGTTTGCTTTGCAATACAAAGTTCCAAAAACAGTAGCAAAATGTGGCTAAGCACATGTCAACCTGGTGACCGCAAATGGAGCACCACAGTCAAGTTTGCTGGTCCTAAAAGGGCAGTTGAGGATGTGGTTTACAGTAATGGAACTTTTTACTGTGTTTTTACAGGAGGAGCATTGGGGGCCTTTTGTGTTGTACACCGTTATTGGAGTATGCTCATGGATGTGAATTTGGTTCCTGGGATATTGTCTGACACAAGGGCTCATATGGTAGAGTCTAATGGGCAGCTCTGGTTAGTGTATCGTTCTAGTTCTATGTGTTTCAGAGTTTTCAATTTTGATTGGTCAGAAAAGACTTGGGATGAGACATATACATTGGGATGTCAAGCATTTTTTCTCGGTTGTACCTCGTTCTCAGTTTCAGCAGAAGGAGAAATTGCAGGTTTTGCAGAGAGGATTTATTATCATTGTGATACTTACAGTTCCTATTACTCGTTGAAGACTAAGCAGAGTCATCAATGTACATTTTATCCATGGGTAACTGAACGCGGGCCTGAGAGAGTTTGGATTCAACCTCCTTAGATATGGTCTAAATTGGTTAGACACCAATTTGGAAAACAGGTCTAGCCATTTAGTCATGTTTCTTTGCTTGCATTATGAAATGGACTAATATACTTGCTTAGGGCACTAATTTGAGTTCTAGCACTATGAAGTGTGGAGGATTTATTTCTATTATTTCCTTGAATAACAAGCTTTCTGTATAAAATGTTAGGAAGGATTTTATGGCATCATTATAACACTATGACTTTGTTATTGTTACTTTCGAGTCCTTACATTTTATTTGTGATTTAGACCTTTTTGGATACTTCATGTCCAAGAGACTGCCATTGATAAAATCCTCATCCCTGTTGAGAGGAAGGAAAATGATTTCACATTCTTCCTTCCAGCAGACAGGGGTTGCACCCCATTTGGTGTGCCATTTGAGCTATGGTTCGTTGGCTATATGGATCTGTAGAACTTGTCCTGTTTTTTATTAGAAAGTTGAATCCAAGAGTGGGTTCATGGAGCTATATGGCCTTGCTGTTTCTCTATAAATAGATATAATCTGAGAATTACTGCTTTTAACATTGACACAGAATTTAAGTTTGTAATGGAGAGGCAATGCAAATAGGATTGGTTATAACAGAAACAATCCATAATGCTTCTTCAACTTTTGGCCAAATTGTTGTTTTACATTAAGACAATTAACAATATTGTCTTTAACACCGGATAGTGCAGACAGTGATATGTTGTGGCTTCTCTTTTATAGGTTTTTTTTTTTAATAAGTTACACACACCTGGTGGGTAATGAAACTGTAAGTAGGTGCCATTTAAGCTAGGACTCATTGGCTGTTCGGATCTTTAGAGCTTATCCTTTTCTTATTAGAAAGTTGAATAGTGGGTTCATGGTGCTATATGGCCTTGCTGTTTCTCTATAAACAGATAATCTAAAAAATTACTGCTTTTAACTTTGACACAGAATTTAAGTTTAATGGAGAGGCAATGCGAATGGGATTTGTTATAACACATACAATCTATAATGCTTCTTTGCCTGTTGGCCAAATTGTTGTGCTACATTACTTTTGTAGTAATAAATAACTATGACATTTGAATCCTTGAGTTTTACCCTGAGGATTTGTAATTGGTTTGTCATCATTTATTTATATGTATTGAGAATGTAGTTCCTAATTGTACACTCATTGGTTTTTTCAAATTAAAAAAAAAAAAAAAGTATACTTCTTGTTGGCAGTGGACGCAAATATATTAGTATGAATATAAAAATTGCTGTTAGTTCTAGCAGCTACATCATTATTCATATGCAATTAGTCGCTAACCTGTGCAATGCAAGGAAAAATTATTGAGTATGCATTATTATTTAATCTTTTGTGAATGAACATTAAATGAGCACACATTTTAGCAAATTTATTTTTCTAAGATGTATATGAATGTTTTGCAAATATAACTTTTTAAAGAAGATTTAAACAATTTTTTTTTTCTTCTTATTTGATTGCACATTAAGATTCCAATCTACAAACCCTTGTGATGCACGAAATTTTTTTTTTATAAAATTATGAAGAAAATTTTTTAAATCCATTATTGAAATTAGAATATATTCTTAGCTCCTTTCATAAACTAAAATAACAAACAAAATAAGCCTTTCATAGTCATCATTAATATATTTGCACAAAATCAAAATACGAAAATGCTGTAAAATACTACAAATTTTTTACTAAAATAATAAACTAACTCTTTTAATGATGATAACTATTAAATATTCACATGGAAAATAAAAAAATAAAAAATATTAAGGATAGATATCATCTCAAACTGATTTTTAGAAAGAAAATATATATATATATAAAATTCAGTACGAGGTGGTCTCTGTTTGTCTCCTCAAAAGGTTAAAATTTGGTTCTTTCTGTAGAGTACGTGGGTTGTAACTTGAGTCTACTGACTACAGAGCAAAGCATAGAGACTGGAGTGAGAGAGAAGGAAGAAATTGAAATGTTAAATTTACTGCGTATGGGGTTTTTAGTTTGGTTGCTCTAAAAATGCAACCCAGCAACCAAACGAAATGGTCTTTGTAATATCCTTTGTTGCCTCTTTGTATGTATGGACTCTAATTTACCAAAAAGCCCTACATGTAATAAAAATATTTTGGCTTCTTCCATTGAATGACTCACTTTATAGGAAAAATAATACATTCAAGTTACATTTGTCATTTGATATAATTTTTTATGATGTTACTCTTTTTTTTTTTTAAGGAATATTTGGAGAAATCAACATTTGAATTACATTGTTTTGTTATAATTTTCGTACTTACAAATATCAAGATGATTAGAGATTAATAACTATTTCATCATAAAAAAATTAAATTTCAAGTATTTTTAATTTTAAAATTATATGCAAAAGTAAAACAACAGTTTATAGATTAGATAATAAATAATATCTAATTAACATGAAATTTATGAGGTGAGATTTAAGTTATACCCGGGGTAATTTTTTGCAATAGTACACAACTCAATAAATATTTTATTTATCAAATCTACCATAAAATTATATTCTCTCCATATACCCTTCATGCACACAAAATTTCAATACTATCAAATATCAATAATTATCTCATGTGTTAAAATTTTAAATTTCTTTTTCTTTTTTTTGTATTTTAAAGAGTAAATTGAAAAGTACACACTAAAAGTTTGGGGTTGTTTGGATTTTAAATTCTGAAGTTTAAAAATATTGATTTTACACCTTAAAGTATACCCCTGTTAGCAAAAACAACCAGCTGACATAGGGAAAAAAAAAAATTACACATCAAATGTTAGTATGTCACTTGACGGTCATGTAGGTGAGTAATCCAAATAACCCCAAATTTTAGTGGTATAGTTTGCAATTTACCCTAAAATTGATAATAAACTATACTAAATTACTGTAACACGAATTAGATTTGACAAGACTATAAGTGACAAATAATAAATTGAGCTTAATATATTAAAATGATATTATTAGTTTGAATGAAATCAAACATGGATGATACTAAGTGTGGGGTCCGAAATCTGAGGTCCCAGCCCACTTTGTATTCAGGGCCCAAAACCCAGACCGAGGAGCCCTACTGCTGAGGACGTATGATGAAAGTCCCTCAAAGGCCCAAGAACGTGGCCGAGGACGATCTCACGCTCAACACCTTACAAAACGCCTGAAGAAAATGACAAACTCAGTACAAGAGCAGTACAAGGGAAAAAGCTGCCAAGACGGTAATGTGGAGTCATGTGTCTGACAAGCCCATACTTCCAGACCATGCTATTTAACTTTTTCCAACCACTCTGACGGATGGATTGATAGGACGAGTTAATACCCGAGAAAGGAGAAACTGGCACGTAGACGAAAGGGAGGAAGAAAAACACTGGTATAAAAGGGGAAGGGAGCCAGGAAAAGGGGGGATCCGAAAAAAAAAAAGGAAGAATGGGAAGAATGTGATGCTCCTCGGACTAAGTCCGAGGACTCAAACCCTCCGAGCTACACCAATGTGAAGCCTAGCTATTCTGGCCAAACCTGCCTTCGTATGAGCTTACACGAAAATCACGACTAAACCGCCGTCCAACGACCAAGGTCCAACCTTTCTAGCCCACTCTCTATGAATTATATTGTTCGGGCCTTTTACATATGAGCCCAATGTCATTCTTGGGTCGCTGAAAAATTGTGTCTGTACACTAAGTTTTTTATTTTACTTTAAACAAAATAAATCAAATAAAAATTTAGTGATTATTCAAAGCTTTTTATAGTAAAATTGATAGTTATTTTAATATTTTCTTATAGATATAACTTCGATAAATCTAATTTGTAAAAGTTTAGAATAATAAGGAGGTGGTGGATCTTCAATCAGAAAGAGATGACTGGGGTTTGTTTTTTGAGTTGGGCAATATGAAAGGTTTTAAAAAATAAATAATAAATAATCGTATCTTACCTCAGCTTTTTTTTTTTTTTTTCCAAAGAGGATTTTTAAGTCCTCCAAAGTAAAACTCCATTATTTCCCCCACCCCACCCCCCCCCCCCCAAAAAAAAAAAAAAAAAACCCCTTAAAACCCCAAGGAAAACTAATCATTTTTCATCCAATTCATGATTCATAATTAATGTTTTTTTAATCTAACAATATACAAACTAGTCGTTTAAGATTATAAATAACGTGGTAAGGTATAATATCTTTAGATCCATAAAATCTAATCTTAACTATGAAATGATCAAAAATAATATTCCTTGAAATCTATATTTAAATTATTCATCTAAACCTAACAAACAGTTGGGGTAAGTTGTGGTTGGATTAGAAACAGGTCGCTCTAAACATGTGGCAAGACTAATGTCCTTTACCTGGAATTTGATTGGTCATGTCAACTCAATATGACTCATTTTTTCACGTGTAATTTAAATAAAATAAAAAATTGGTGATATTATTTTTGTATTCCTTTCAACACAAAGAAGACTACAAATAAACAAAAATAATTGTTGTTTTTGCTTATTCTAACTTCTCTAATTTATGATTTAATTCATTATTTTAAAACTATAAAAATTAATTTGTTTACACCCTAGGGTTGAGATGAAATTTTCCAAATAGATTTGAGGGTGCCCTATACTCATATTCCTCCCACCTTCCCACTAGTATATTGACACACAGTGGCGGCTTTAAGAATTTTTTTTAGGGTGGTCATTAAGAAACTTAAATTATATAAAATTTAATAAAAAGACAACTTGAATATATCAACATTACAAAAAAAAAACACGCAAAGACGTGAAATATTAGAATTTTTTGTACTAGTAAGGAAAAAAAAATACTAATAAGAGATAAAGTGGAAATTGAAAATGCTAATATGAGAATAATAAAGTGACCACAATAATTTCATAACCAATCTTATGCAACAAGCTGTTATTGGTGGGTAAAACATGTTAATATTGAGCCCAAATTAGAATTAATAACAATTTATCACATAAGATTTATTGTGAAAATATTGTGGATGTAGCAATACTATTATTTTTGTTGAATTCAAATTCTTGTAATTCTCAAGTCATGTTGTTTAACATTTTTATTAGAGTGGTCAAAATAAGTTAATATAGTATATAATTTTTTTTGTAAGTATATATATACATTTTTTTCAAGTTAGGGTGGTCACTAAATAGATTAATTTAAACTTCTTCTTTTTGCAAAGTATAAAAAAAAAAATTTGGCAAGTGGAGCCGCCACTGTTGACACATGTGTACAAAATATGGCTTTGTAGTGGTCTGTTGTATTGCTTCTTCTTCTTCTTAATTTTTGTTAGAAATGAATTATCCTTCAAGAAAAATAATTAAAAAATAACTATTTGGTGTTTACATTTTGGATTTGGCTTGAATCCAATGCACTGGATCCAACACTGTGCATACACTAGACATAAGTTTTACCCTAACTTTTTTTAATGTTTCCAATAAATCACAACAAATTACAAAATTGTAAAAAATTAATAGTGGGATTAAAATATAAAAAATGAATTTAAAATACCAAAAATTATTACATTTTATTGTTTTTAACTGTAAGTTTCAGTTAGTTCAACTATTAAATTCTCTTTTTTGTCAAATAAGAGAGTTAGGATTCAAACTTTGCTTATATAAAAAATCAATTGATGTCTTTATCTGATAATAAAATGCAATTATCACATAAAAAACACTGTAAATTTAAATTCTACTATTTATATATATATATATATATAATAATTGTTTTTAGCTTTTCATTTATTTCAAGTGTAACTTACCACTATAGCACCAATTATTTATTTATAAATTTTACAATACCTTTCAAAATGATATAGCACCAATTAAAAAAAAATCGGATATTTATTATACATATAAATTTGAATGTATCATATCTATCCAATCTTCACACACACACACACACACACACACACACATATATATATATATATTAAGGATTTGGTTCAAGTTACACTCGATGTAACTCTAAGCAGTGTTACACCACTCAATAATTTGTTACTGAATTCATATTTTGGAAATCTTACCATTAAATTACATATTCTATATGTTTTTAACATGCATGCCAGTTTTCATGCTAATCGGATGTTATTTACCATTTCATCCATAAACACATTTTTTATGTATTATTTTAAACTACAAACACTTGAATTTAAACAATTGATTGATGATATGACTATTAATATTTGATTACCTTAAAATTTTGCAAGTATAGAAAAAATACGAAGATAATGTAATCCAACGGTGGATTTGTCAAAATTGGCATCCTATTAAAAAATAATGAGTGGTATAACATTACTTAGAATTACACCAGGTATAACTTGAACACAATCATATATTAAATATAATATGTTTCCCATTTTAAGAAACAAACACGTATACATGAGGGAAAAGGAGAGAGATTCTTATTTATAATATTGTTTAAGTGATATTAATTACATTTATTGTTAGGTAATTTTTTTTAAATAGAAATGATTACAACTTTTGCATCTTCTTTTTCTTCTTTTCTTGGTAATTTTAATTTTTAATTTTTAATTTTTTGGATAGAAGTATAGAACAAAAGCCTCAAATTTTTTAAAAATATTAATAAAAAAAAGAGAGGATATTGCTAATCTCACTGGAATCCTCTTACATACTATCGACTAAACTTTCTCCTCCTATCGTTGATTTTGAGAGCTAGCACTATAGAATCAATGTGAAGGGTGTAGATCAAAGTTTTTTTTTTTTTGGTAAGATAGAATCACTCAAGCCTTACGCAAAAACAAATCAATGTATTTCAATTAATAATTCATCCCTTCGCACGCAATTAGATTGTTATTAGTTATTAGTTATTTGTCATAGTCTTATCATTTTTCTTTCCACCACTTACCGTCTTTCTCAAAGGACAATTTAATAAAGCGTGTGTTTCTATTCAACTTATTTAATTTTTTGCTAAAGTGCGCTAGAGTAGTGAAAAAGTGAAGCTGAAAAAGATTCTTTCCACCCCTTATAGTTTTTCTTGAAGGACAATTTAATGAAGTGTGTGTTCTTATTCAACTTATTTAACTTTTTGCTAAAATGCGCTAAACTAGTGAAAAAGTGAAGCTGAAAAAGATTCTTTTCACTGCTTACCGATTTTCTTAAAGGACAATTTAATGAAGTATGTAATTCTCTTCAACTTATTTAACTTTTTGTTGAAGTGCACTGTACTAGTGAAAAAGTGAAGCTGAAAAATATCTGATGATAACACAATAGTGTGTGCTTGAGTTAAATATAAAAAATGAAAATTATTTTACTATGTAATTTATTTTTACTATTATTTATAGATTTACCGTACTTTTTAGTATGTATTCATACATCCATTATATTATTTTTAATAACTTTTACCTACCGTATAATTTTTTAATTCCAACAATAGAAACAGTATCCAAACTCAACCTTATTTCATATATATTTTGGTCTTGATCATGCTCAGAACCCAATTCAGCTCAAAAGTAAAACAGAGAAAGCTGAAACCGTTGCTTTGAGTGACGTCTGCGAGAAAACCACTGCCCCAGCGTGGGGACTCCGCTCAAAACCAAAACCCTCAGGTAATTATCACACTCTTTTAGTTTAGATACCCTTCATTTTTAGTTGCTAATTTTGTTACTTACTTTTTTCTTTTTTCTTTTTTTCATTTCATTTTGTTATTACTTTCAATATTAGGGTTTATTGTTTATCACCACATATTGTTTTTTTATTCTTGAATTTGAGTTATTACTTGAACCCCATAAATTGAGTAATTAGACCATGGATTTTGTGTTTGTGTGTGTGTATATTTTATAAGTAATAAATTTTATTTAAAAAAATTCAACAAGTAAACCAGTAGCTGAAAGTTGTAAGATAGTTCTAACATTACAATGATCATTAAGCATATATATTGGATTTTTAGACTAAGACAATAGTGCACTTTCTAATTGTCATTTTACTTGGAATTTGATAGGGTTGGGACTCTTGGGAGGTTGTGTGTGTTAATATTTTGAGTACTGATGAAGTGGAATTTTTGGAAGGATAGTTCAAAAGATACATCAATGATGGTGAATAGACACAAGCACTTAAGTGGTTGTGAGGGAAACAGCCGAGAATTGAGATCATGGTCCAATCTTCCGGTTGATGTTTTTAATATAATTGGCAGACAACTTGATTTTATTAAACGGGTTTGTAAGAATTCGCGAAAAATTCAGGCTGTTGGTCCAATTTTTGAGACCCTTCCAGTTCCATGGCTAATGGAACACAGTTGGGGTTTTGATGGAAATGTCTACAGTTTATGTAGCTTTCACCTCCCAATTGAAAACCAAAGTCACGTCACTTACAACAAGATTGAGGGGAAAGAGTTGAATGATGCAGTCATATGTGCTTCAAAGTTTGGTTGGTTGCTTTTACAGAAATCTACATTGTCATTCTTCTACAATCCTTATACAAAGACTATAATCAAATTACCTGATCTTGACATCAACTTCAATCGAAGTACATTTTCCTCGGTCCCAACTTCTCCTGATTGTGTTTGCTTTGCAATACAAAGTTCCAAAAACAGTAGCAAAATGTGGCTAAGCACATGTCAACCTGGTGACCGCAAATGGAGCACCACAGTCAAGTTTGCTGGTCCTAAAAGGGCAGTTGAGGATGTGGTTTACAGTAATGGAACTTTTTACTGTGTTTTTACAGGAGGAGCATTGGGGGCCTTTTGTGTTGCACACCGTAATTGGAGTTTGCTCACGGGTGTGGATTTGATTCCTGCGGTATTGTATGACTCAAGGGCTCATATGGTAGAGTCTAATGGGCAGCTCTGGATAGTGTATCGTTCTGGTTTTAAGTGTTTCGAAGTTTTTAATTTTGATTGGTCAAAAAGGAATTGGGATAAGACGTATACATTGGGATGTAAAGCATTTTTTCTCAGTTGTACCTCGTTTTCAGTTTCAGCAGAAGGAGAAACTTCAGGTTTTGCAGAGAGGATTTATTATCATTGTGATACTTACAGTTCCTATTACTCGTTGAAGACTAAGCAGAGTCACCGATGTACGTTTTATCCATGGGTTACTAAACGCGGGCCTGAAAGAGTTTGGATTCAACCTCCTGAGATATAGGTCCAAATTGGTTAGACACCAATTTGGAAAACAGGTCTAGCCATTTAAAATACTTGTTTAGGGCACTAATTTGAGTTCTAGCACTATGAAGTGTTGAGGATTTATTGCTATCATTTTCTTGAATAACAAGCTATCTGTATAAAATGTTTGGAATGATTCTATGGTGTCATTATAATAATATGACTTTGTTATTGTTACTTTCAAGTCCTCACATTTTATTAGTGATTTTGACCCTTCTGAATACTTTATGTCCAAGTGACTGCCATTGATAAAATCCTGATCCCGGTTGGGAGGAAGGAAAATGATTTCACATTCTTCCTTCTGGCAGACAGAGATTGCACCCTATTTGGTGTGCCATTTAAGCTATGGTTCGTTAGCTATATGGATCTGTAGAACTTGTCCTTTTTTTTTATTAGAAAGTTGAATCCAAGAGTGGGTTCATGCGGCTATATGGCCTTGCTGTTTCTCTATAAATAGATAATCTGAGAATTACTGCTCTTAACATTGACATAGAATTTTTTTTTGTTTTTGAGAATCAACATTGACATAGAATTTAAGTTTCTAATGGAGAGGCAATGCAAATGGGATTGGCTATAACAGAAACAATCCATAATGCTTCTTTACCTGTTGGCCAAATTGTTGTTTTACATTAAGGCTATGTATGATATGTGTTTGGTTTATACTTTTGTAGTAATAAATATGACATTTGAATCCTTGAGTTTTACCCTGTGGATTTGTAATTGTTTTGTCATCATTTCTTTATATGTATTGAGAATGTAGTTCCTAATTGAATACTGATTAATTTTTCAGGAAAAAAAAAATGTATACTCATTGTTGTCAGTAGGCGCAAATATTTTACTATGAATATAAAAATTGCAGTTAGAGTTCTAGCAGCTGCACCATTCATGTGCAATTAGAGAGTTGGTTATGGAATATAGAAATATGAAATATGCTCCCTAAAGTTTTGCTAAAATGTCTGCATCCTTTACTACACTAAAATTAAGATTTGTAGATACATGTTGATAAATATACTTAAAAAGTTTTTTTTTTTTTTTTTTTTTTTTGAGGTAATACCTAAAAGTTAAAACTATGGATTTGTAATTCTTTTGTCATTATTTATTTGAAATAATGCATCACTGAATAAAACTAAGTGGCGTTGATTAAAAAAACGAAAAAAAAAAGATTAATATAAGTGAGAGCAAGAGCAACCTTTTGAGAAGAAATGGACTGGTGGCTGTGGACTGATGGGGTGGAGGCAGCTCTTGGGGGTAGTTTTCTATGTTGGGCAATATGAAGGGTTTAAAAACAAAAATCTTGCCTCAGTTTATTATTATTATTATTTATTATTTTATAGTTGAGTGCGGAAGGATTTGAATCTTGAGGGTCTCATTACAGGATCAAGAGTTCTTAGGGTCCCATAAAAAAAATATATTTAGGTTACTCTCTGGTCTCTGCCACATAAAGTTCTTTAAATCATAACATTTCCTTTATAATAAAAGACTAAGATATTGTAATGTTTCCTTTATAGTAATAAAAGACTAAGATATTGTAATGTTTCCTTTATAGTAATAAAAGACTAAGATGTACCACTGCACACCCTTGGTGTGGAGAAAGTATACTATGTTTCAGTAATACCAACTCAATATCTGTTTTGGTATTTCTTACCCAATAAATGAGTGACACCTATTTCAAAAAATCACATCAGATTACTCTAATAAATTATTAATTTATTTTTCCGATAATATAGAAAATTGTGATTAATTTATTGGAGTAGTCTGATGTGATTTTTTGAAACAGGTCACTAATTTATTGGGTAGGAAATACTAAAACAAATGCTGAGTTGGTATTACCGAAACATGATATACTTTCTCCTTGGTGTGATGGTCATTCTATAAGTATAAGTGCTTATAAGATGTGGGGGGTAAGAGCCGAGGTTCAAGTCTCCAATAGAGAACTTCACATACACATATACTTATATGCTAGAATAAAATTTCTATCTTGTGTAAAAAAATTAAAATAAAATAAAAAACTAAGACATGTTAGAGTAGAATTTCTACCTTGTATCAAAAAAATAAAAATAAAAATAAAAGACTAAGATGTTGTATGTCAGTATTCCATTTTAATAATCCAATTAAAACCAAAAAAAAAAAAAAAAAAAAATCTTAAACAAGCCATCAATTTGACGTTTAAATGAAGTTGACAAAAGGCAAACAAAACAACCCAAGATTGCCAAAACGCTGAAGCAGAGTCAATCCAACTCCCATAGAGGTGGGGCTTGGGGTTATGCAATCCTTTTGTTTTGTTGCTGAGCAAAAAGGAGGGAAAGTAAAAGAATTGATTTTCGTTATTGATTTTTTAATTGTCCATTGAAATTCTTTTTATTGGATCAAATGGTCTTTTTGATGCATTTTCAGAGCAACCAAACAAGATGCTGGGTTGCCGTTGTATGAGATTTAAAGCTCTGAATTTCTCTTTCTCGAAAAAAAAAAAAAAAAAAAACACATTCACAATCTTTTGATTGCAAACTGTAGCCTTTTGATTCAATCTATTTTACTGTTTGTGGTGCTTTCGCAAAAATGAGAAAATCATAGGGGAAAAAACCACAACAAACGGATAAGTTCGAGTTTTGTGTGTGTTTTATTATAGTGGAAGTCTAACGTGTGATAAACGGGTAATATCTTGACTTTTTTTTTTTTTTTTTTTTTTTTTTTTTTTACAAGAATGAATATCTATTCTAACCTAATTTAAGTGTATATGTGTGTGAAACTCTCTCCTGGAGACTTGAACTCTAGCCCTTACCCCCCCACACCCCATAACCATTTATACTTGTAAAGTAACCACTGCACCAAAGGTACGTGGTGGTAATATCTTGACCTTTTATTATAAAGAAAATGTTAAGATTTAAGAGACTCTACCTGCACGTTTGGATTGTGTTTTGGCCATGCATGTTTGCTTTTGGCTTTTTTTTTTTGGGGAGAAGTGTATTTCAAGTCTGGCAGTGGGTCTCGTGCACTATTCATAAGACTTTCAAATCTCTTTTTTCAACAAAATTTTCATTAAAAATGAGTCCCACGACACTATTCACACATTTAAAAATTATTTTGCTAACAATATTTTCAGTTTTCAGTAAAATAAGCGGTATCCAAACGCACACTACGTAGTAGAGTACCCTAAAAACTTAGAGAATCTTAATCTCCTCCTTAAAAATACTTAAAAGTGTCAATTGAGTTACAAAATAAATTATATGAAAAAAAAAAACTCATCCTTTGAAAATTTTGAAACTCATTTTGAGAATTGAGGTTTGAGCCCTATAATCCAAAATATGTATCATTTTTTCAACCTCTTTATTTTTTTAAAAGAATATATTGACAATGTTTGACCTGTATTTATCTAATTTGTGAACATTTAATTACAATAAAATTAATAATAAAGTATCCTAAATTTTGTTAATATGAGTTAGATTCAATAAGATTAGAATTAACAAATAATAAATTTAGCTTGATATATTGAAATAATAATATTATTTTGAATGAAATCAAATATGGATGATACTCCTATATAATATATATGTGTGTATGGATGCTACTAATTTTTTTACTTTAAAGTTTTAAACAAAATACATCAACTAAAAATTTGGTGATTATTCATTATTCAAACCATTTTATTATTATAAAATTGATAGTTATTTTAATATTTTGCTTATTATAGATATAATTTGGATAAATCTAATTTGTAAAAGTTGAATTATGTGAAAACAATAATACGAACTAAGAATTCTATTTGTTAAAAAAGAAAAAGAAAAAAGAGGAGTGGAATCTTCTTAAAAGTAAAGCTAAAATTAAAAGAGGAATTGCTAATCTAACGGGGACCCTCTTACTAACCTTGCTTCTATCGTTGATTTTGACAACTAGTATACAATATGGAGGGTGCAGATCAAAGTTTACCAAGAAACTCTTGTTGAAATAGCATCGCTCGAGCCTTAAGGTATAAGCAATCTAAAACAAATCAAAATACATATATTTTGGTCTCATCCGTTCGCAAAACCCAAATCAGCAAAATACAAAGAAAGCTCAAACCCTTTGGTTTGAGTGACATCTGGGAGAAACCCACTGCACCAGAGTGGTGACTGCGCCCAAAGCCAAAACCCTGAGGTAATTATCACACTCTTTTAGATACCCTTCATTTTTCAGTTGCCAATTTTGTTACTTCACTTTCAATATTGTTGTTTTGTTGTTTAACAGAGCATGTTGGTTTTAGATTCTTGAATTTGGGTTTGCAGATTCATCATTTTTTTTTTTTTTTTTATAGATAAGTAGATAATTTGGTGAGGTTTGAACCACATACATGTCACATCACAGCATTACAAAAGATGTCATTTCAACTGGGGATCACTTGTTGAACCCTGCAAAATTTTCAATATTCTTGAATTTGGGTTTGCAAATGCATCAAAGACATGTGACACCACAAAGATGCCATGAATTTTGTTACCATGTATGTATGTTTATGGGATTTTGCACTTTCTGATTGTGATCCAGGTACTTGGAATTTGATTGGGTGGGAAGGTAACATATGTATTGATCTTTTTGGAACTGGTGAAGTGGAATTGTTGGAAGGATAGTTCAATGGATAGGGCAATGATGGTGAGGAGACTAAAGCACCTAGGTGGTTTTGAGGGAAACAGAAAAGAATTTAGACCGTGGTCTGATCTTCCAGTTGATGTTTTGAATATAATTGCTGAACGACTTGATTTTATTGAACAATTATACTTTCGTCTCGTTTGTAAGAATTGGCGACAATCTCAGGTTGTTCCACTTTATAAGAATCTTCCATGGCTTATGGAACACAGTTGGACTTATGATGACAAAAATGTCAACAGTGTATGTAGGTTTCACCTTCCAACTGACAACCGAAGTCATGACACTTGCAACAAACTTCGGAGAGAAGAGTTGAATGATTTACATGGTGCAGTCATATGTGCTTCAAGATTTGGTTGGTTGCTTTTACAGAAATCTACGTTGTCATTCTTCTACAATCCTTATAGCAAGAGTATAATCAAACTACCTGATCTTGATATTGGCTTCAATCGAAGTACGTTTTCCTCAGTTCCAACTTCTCCTGATTGTGTTTGCTTTGCAATACAAAGTTCCAAAAACAGTAGCAAAATGTTGCTAAGCACATGTCAACCGGGTGATCGCAAATGGAGCAGCACAGTCAAATTTGTTGGTCCCAAAAAGGCAGTTGAGGATGTGGTTTACAGTAATGGAACTTTTTACTGTGTTTTTAGTGAAGGAGCTTTGGGGGCCTTTTGTGTTGCAGACAGTGACTGGAGCTTGCTCACAGATGTGGATTTGATTCCTGGGGAAATGTTTTCATCAAGGGCTCATATGGTAGAGTCTAATGGTCAGCTCTGGTTAGTGTGTCCTTCTGGTTCTAAGTGCTTTAAAGTTTTCAAATTTGATTGGTTAGAAAAGACTTGGGATAGGACGCATGCATTGGGATGTCAAGCATTATTTCTCGCCTGTACCTCATTCTCAGTTTCAGCAGAAGGAGAAACTTCGGGTTTTGCAGAGAGGATTTATTATCACCGTGATACTTACAGTTCCTATTACTCATTGGAGACTAAGCAAAGTTATAAATGTACGTTTTATCCACGGGTTAATAAACATGGGCCTGAAAGAATTTGGATTCAACCTCCTAAGATATAGGTTCAAATAGGTTAGACACCAATTTGGAAAACAGGTCTAGCCATTTAGTCATCTTTCTTTTCTTGCACCATGAAATGGAAGATTGTTTCCTATTTGATTTTGAAGTTTGAAAAACTAATATACTTTGGGGCACTAGTTTGAGTTCTAGCACCATTAAGTGTAGAGGATTTACTGCTCTTATTTCCTTGAATAACAAGCTGTTGGATAAAAAGTTTGGATAGATTCTATGGCATCATTATAATACTATGACTTGTTATTGTTACTTTCAACTCCAATTTTATTTATGATTTCCTTTTGAATACCACATGGCCAAGTGACTGCCATTGATAAAATCCTGGTCCCTGTTGAGAGGAAGGAAAATCATTTCACATTATCCCTTCCAGCAGACAGAGGTGCACTCCATTTGGTAAGATGAAAGATCATTTGTATCATTATCCAAAATGAAAGATCATTTTGGATAATGATATAATGATTATTCATATAGATCTGTGTAGAATGAATAATACAATTAACAACATTGTCTTTGCCACCGGATAGTGCTGACAGTGATATGTTGTGGCCTCTCGTTTATAGGATTTTTTTTAAAAATAAGTACACACCCACCTGGGGGGTAATGAGCCTATAAGGAGGTGCTATTTGAGCTATGGCTCGTTGGCTATACGGATCTGTAGAACTTGTCCTTTTCTTATTTTAAAGTTGAATAGTGGGTTCATGGTGCTCTATGGCCTTGCTGTTTCTCTATAAACAGATAATCTAAAAAATGACTGCTTTTAACATTGACACAGAATTTTAGTTTATAATGGAGAGGCAATGCAAATGGGATTTGTTATAGCACAAACAATCTATAATGCTTCTTTACTGTTGGCCAAATTGTTGTGCTACATTAAGGCTATGTATGATATTTGTTTGCTCTACACTTCTGTAGTACTAACTACTATGATATTTGAATCTTTGAGTTTCACCCTGTGGGATTGTATCGCTTTATCATCATTTCTTTAGATGTATTGAGAATGTAGTTCCTAATTGTATACTGCGGATGCAAATATATTACTATGAATGTAAAAGTTACTGATAGAGTTCTAGCAACTGCTGCATCATTCATATGCGATATGGAATATAGAAGCATGAATGTTGTATCCTTTACTACACTAAAATTAAGCTTTGTAGATACATATTTATAAATATACTTGTCCTATGGATTTGTAATTCTTCTGTCATCATTTCTTTGCATCTTGTTTATTGAGAATGTGGTTTCTAATTGTCTTTTTTATTTTTTGGTTATGTAGTTTCATTTTGTCTACTAATTGCAAGTGGTGGACAACAAATATAGTAGTACAGCTTAGATGAATGTAAAAATTGTTGATAGAGCTCTAGTAAATATGTCTTTCATATGGCATTTGAGAGTCGGAATTTTACATTTTGAACCATAGAAGGGTAAACTTTTCATGAACCTATTAAGGTCCTTATATAGTTCCAACCCTTAGCTTTCGTCCAATGAAACTTCATCACTCTAGACGCTCAGATGGACCACCTTGTACTTTTTTATAGGTACCACCATATACTGAAATAATGAATGTTCTTTTCTTTCTTTCTTTCATTTTTTAAATTTTTTTTATAGAAGAAAATAATGAATGTTCTTGGAATATAATGCCTTATTTTATTCGGTCAATTTTGATGACACAGCTCTCTCTTTTATTTTATTTTTTTGGTATAAACGATGACACAGTTATCACCCATCAGATTTTGGGTTTTTTTTTTTTTTTACCACCAGGTAGGGTGGGTGCAAGGAACATGCGACCTCTTAAATGAGAAAATTAAAATAAATTTTCTATTTGAAGAAGTATGAAATTATATACATAAAAAATTGTATGTCATACAAAGTTAATTTTATTTGTATGAGAATTTTAATAATTAATCACACACAAAATTATGGTAGCTATTTAACATACAAATATATATTTTTTACTATAACAGTTTATTGGTACTTATTTACTAAAGGCAATATCCACCCATTAAAAAATTTTAAGAATAATAACGAATACCATCATCTTTCAACAATAAGCAACTGAGTTTTATTAAGACATTGTCACAATATTTAAATTTTTGTAATGAATGATATCATATGCTATAATTGAAGTTTTTTTATCAAATATCTTCAACCATACACGATGAAAAAATTTTCATTCATACTTTCTTCTTTATCATTCTATAAGACTCTGGGTGCAATATTTAGCTTGCTTAGTTTTTAATGAACAGTCATTTTAAGTAAGAAACAAAAAAAAAAAAAAAATAGAGGGAATGTTTCATCAAATTTCTCATTAAATAAATTATAAGTTTCGAAAATTTAAATCTAGAAAATTAATGTTCTTTAGGTAATAAATAAAACACCTTATATCACAATTCCAACTTCTAAGCATTACTACCATCTAAAACTCAAAATACGTGAAAAAAATCTAGAATGTTAAAATTTAGTGGGAGTATTTTAGACATTACACAATGTAATATTTTAAGAATCATAAGTTTTTTATTAGGGTTTAATTGAGAGAATAACAATACGACATATCTACTCTTTTCCCAAAATATTAAGGGAAAAATTACTTCTTTTTTTTTTTTGAGAATGAAGGGAAAAATTACTTGATTTTAAAGTTTAAGGAAGAATTGTGAACTACCCCAAACATAAATGATGAAAAGTGTTTTTATCCTAAGTTTTTTATTTTTTGTATATGTAAAACTATGTGTTTTTACTTAAAATGGTGTGTAAAGATTAAAATACAATAAAAAAAATACAAAAAGTCAACCCAAGAAAACTGTATGTGAAATAGTGAATTTTGGTTCAAACCAAAAAAAAAAAAAATATCTAGAAACACAACATAATGGTATAACATTTTCGTATTACCTTTATAATTTTGTTATATATTATTTTGACTCGTAAAAAATTGACACTTTATTAGTTGTGAAAATATTATGACGACAACAAAATATCTTAATATTTTCACTAGAGAAATGCTATGTCCATAACATTTACACAACAAATCATAAAATAGTAAGTTGTTTTGAGATGTTATCAGTAGGCAAAAAAACAATTTCAATGGTAAATTTAAATCAAAACCAATAATAATTTACCACCTATGATTTGTTATGAAAGTATTATGAAAAATGTTATGGATGTCGTATTTTTTTTTTCACAATACATTTATTTTTAGTTGTGGTTGGTTCTGGTATGATATATATATATATATATATATATATATTTTAGCTTATAAGAAATCAACGCCTCAAAAATTGTGAAAATATTGTGGCAATTTATTGGGATAATATTTTAACAGCTAAAAAAAAAAGTAAAAAAGCGTGTTTAGACTATATTTTCCAAAAAAAAAAAAAAAAAAAAAAAAAAAAAAAAAAGTGAAACAGTTTGGTTGAGTAAACCAAAATCACTGTAGCTTTTGCTACCGTTGCTTTGCACATTGATGCTTTTTATATATAAAATATAGATAGGCAGGACTTTTACAATAAAAGGCTATAATTGAAAAATTACTTAGCGTATCAGGTATCTTGTAATTTGTAAATGCAATGATAAAGAGTTTTCAGATTTGAGAGATAAAGGTGTTTCTTATTTTTAGACTCTGAATCCAATAAATTCAATTAACTACTGATGTTTATTTTCTCATTATTATAATTATAAAAAATATATATATTGTAATAGCATCTGTAGGGACACGATTTGTAATGACCCATGAATGACGTTGGGCTCGTACACAAAGGGCCCCAACAATATGATTTGTAGAGAGTGGACTTGAAAGGCATGACCTTGGGCACAGGTGGGCCGTTCAATCGTGGCTTCTATGGAAGCTCTTATATGGGCGGGCTTGGCTTGACTGGCTAAGCCCCCCATTAGCACGAGTTGTAGGATTTAAGTTCTCGGACGGCGTCCGAGAAGCCTTGTATCCTTCCTTTTCTCCCTTTCGCTGGGGGGAAGAGAGACCCCCATTTCTTCTGGGGGGCTTTTTTTTCTTTTATACTAGTGTTCGTTTTCCCTTTTAGAGTTCACGTGTAAGTTTTACTTTTTGGGGTGCAGACCTGTCCTGTCAACCCATACCTAGAGTGGTTTGGGGTCGTTGGGAAAGTTAAAAGGCATGGTTTAGAGCATGGGCTTGTCAGATACAGGGTTTTGTATTATGATGTTGGCAGCTTTTTCCCTTGCCCTGCCCCTACACTCAGTTTGCTCATTTCTTCAGGCATTTAGTGAAGTGTCGAGCATGAGGTCGTCCTCGGCAATGGTTCTCCTCGGCTTGGGCCCTGGGCCCCAATGTAGAGTGGGCCTGGGCCGCGAATTCTCTGGCTCCACAATAGCCCCTCAAAATCCTGCTGCCCGACTCTTAGTCGGGGAGGAGGGTTTTGGTAATGTTGGGCTTACATCATAGCTTATTCAGATTCCGTACTCTACTAATATTTGTGTTTTCTCATTTACATGGGAGACGTGCCAAATTAAGAGGCATTCTTTTACCCACTCACGTGGAGTTCTTTGACACTCCTATACTCGAGGCGCGCCTTCACGAGGATCTTCAGATCTTACGGTTACGAATGGCGTTGGAAATTGAGCCAACTCTTCCTTGTCCGTAGCATTCCTTGGAAAGCTGCATGAATTGAATGCCACCACCTTACCCTTTATATGAGTAGGATAGGAGGTTGTTCTCCTTACATACAAACCTTTCGGTTTTCTTCAAAATCATAATCCTTTAGCCATAATCACAGTTTTCATACTTAGTGTTATCCACCCCTTATGCAATATGTTTGAGACACGGACAGGGGTAATGGAACTACATCCGCCATAGAGGCGCCGGGTCCTTCCGAGACTCAAGGTGGCTTGGTCTGGACAGGGAAGACACAGATTCAAGACAATCTTCTGTCTTGACAAGGGGGAAATGGTATTTCCCCTCTTTCAGTCAAAATCCGAAGCAGGTACTGGTCGCACCAAATTCTTGGTGCGTCAGAAGTAAGGTTTTCCGCCATCAGCGCCGTCTACTTTATTGCAGGTGTGGTTACGTGGAGGCTCATCAACTTCCGGCTCCCTGCACCTTTCCTTCAATGGTGCTGGCCACAAGTTGGGTTCCCTGCACCTTTTCTTCAGCAGCGCTAGCCCGAAGTTGGGCTCTCTGCACCTTTTCTTCAACGGTGCAAGCCCCAAGTTCGGTTCTTTCGCTGCCTGAGTTATAGGCATGTAAAAGTGTTGAGGAATGGCTTCCTTAGACAAAATTTTGGAGCGGCAGCACGTCTCTTCTCTGCACCTCTTATTCGGCTTTTTCTTCATTCCCTTGTATCTTTTCTTTTCGTTTGTGTAATTGATTTCAGTATGAGCTTATTTAAGCTCTTTCATTGTACGCTGTACTGTTCCTTTGTCTTAATAAGAAATGGATTTACTTTCTCTCAAATACTTTTCTTTTTTGCAACAACTACTTTGTGTGTGAATATTAAATGTGTACTCTCCTTTAATGATGCTAAGAGCAGGAAAAACCTTGAAACAAATTCCTACTAGTTTGAACTTATAGACATTATCAAGTATAATAACGATAATTCCCAGTAGACTAAACTCCTGAAACTAACCGAGATAACGGCTGAGCGCTTCGCAATGCATGCAAGGTGACCGTCCGACAACGATAAACTCTAAATAATTCATTTGAGAGGGGAGACGAGCAGTGAGGGACTTTGACTGTGTCTTTGACAACATATGGTCCTATATTGCATCAATCCCCTTGGTATTGGGGATCCGATGGTAGACTGGGGAATCCATGCAGTTTTGGGATTGGCCCAACTATCAATGGGGAACTCTTCCCCGGGGTAGATTCTGAGGGCCATATAACGTCCAGGCTGTGTCCAAACCCAGTATTGTCTCTTCTAGGTAGTTGGTTTCCCCAGAGGCTTGAGTCCGAGGACCATACAAGGCCTTGGTTCTGTCTAAAACTTGTAGTTTTTCTTCTAAGTAGTTGGTTTCCCCAGAGGCTTGAGTCCGAGGACCGTACAAGGCCTTGGTTCTGTCCAAAACTTGTAGTTTTTCTTCTAAGTAGTTGGTTTCCCCAGAGGCTTGAGTCCGAGGACCGTACAAGGCCTTGGTTCTGTCCAAAACTTGTAGTTTTTCTTCTAAGTAGTTGGTTTCCCCAAAGGCTTGAGTCTGAGGACCGTACAAGGCCTTGGTTCTGTCCAAAACTTGTAGTTTTTCTTCTAAGTAGTTGGTTTCCCCAAAGGCTTGAGTCCGAGGACCGTACAAGGCCTTGGTTCTGTCCAAAACTTGTAGTTTTTCTCCTAAGTAGTTGGTTTCCCCAGAGGCTTGAGTCCGAGGACCGTACAAGGGCTTGGTTCTGTCCACAACTTGTAGTTTTTCTCCTAAGTAGTTGGTTTCCCCAGAGGCTTGAGTCCGAGGACCGTACAAGGCCTTGGTTCTGTCCAAAACTTGTAGTTGTTTATTTATTGATTTATTTTCCAAAGGTTAGCCCCTTGATCAAGGTGGGGTGGGGGGGTTAGTTTGATGTTGGAAGCCCCTAGAATTGCCTGTGCCCTTGGCACTGCCAGGCATAGCTCCTAGTGGAAACTTATGTTGGAACAATCAACAGCATGTCGCCGGAAGTGGAGGCACTCTCGCAGTCCTTTACTTGACAAAGGCTCAACTCCACCGCCACCTAAGCCAACGCGCAAGCCCTTCCCACAGACGACGCCAATTGTAGGGACACGATTTGTAACGACCCATGAATGACGTCGGGCTCATACACAAAGGGCCCCAACAATATGATTTGTAGAGAGTGGGCTTGAAAGGCATGACCTTGGGCACAGGTGGGCCATTCAATCGTGGCTTCTATGGAAGCTCTTATATGGGCGGGCTTGGCTTGACTGGCTAAGCCCCCCATTAGCACGGGTTGTAGGATTTAAGTCCCCGGACGGCGTCCGATGAGCCTTGTATCCTTCTTTTTCTCCCTTTTGCGGGGGGGAAGAGAGACCCCCATTTCTTCTGGGGGGCTTTTTTTTCTTTTATACTAGTGTTCGTTTTCCCTTTTAGAGTTCACGTGTAAGTTTTACTTTTTGGGATGCAGACCTATCCTGTCAACCCATACCTAGAGTGGTTTGGGGTCGTTGGGAAAGTTAAAGGGCATGGTTTAGAGCATGGGCTTGTCAGATACAGGGTTTTGTATTATGATGTTGGCAGTTTTTTCCCTTACCCTGTCCTTACACTCAGTTTGCTCCTTTCTTCAGGCATTTAGTGAAGTGCCGAGCATGAAGTCGTCCTCAGTAATGGTTCTCCTCGGCTTGGGCCCTGGGCCCTAATGTAGAGTGGGTCTGGGCCACGAATTCTCTGGCCCCACAGCATCAATTAACTATAATCCCTTTTTTGGACCCAAAATCGCTTTTGCATAAGCATAAGGTGGATGCATTCTGTCTAAAGAAAAAGTTGCATAGCATTGGAATCACAGGCAGCTCACCTGCTCTTGTTTCTTCTTTCGCTCTCATTATCAATAGAAAGAAAAAAATATATTATAAAATGAGCAAGGCAAAAGTAGTTTAGCCAGGTGGCACATTCTCATTGTTAAAAAAGCTCTAGCATCTTGCTTTTATTCTCCCTTTCTCATTTTTCATCCAATTTATTTATTTGTGGAGTACAGCTAACGGAAGTGTTGGTAAAATATAGTATCATTCAATAAACTTTTTGAGTTTTTTACTTTTAAAATTGCAAACAATTTTGAGGAAATTTAAAATGGTGTAAAAATTGGTATTAAAAAAATTAAGAATAATATTGTTGAATTCTTTAAAATAAAGGATTTTCTTTATAATAAAAAAATTGGCAATGCTTTTGCCAAGCTCCTAAAAAAACTATTTTATTTTAATTAGCAATATGATTGTTGATTTCTTAAACAAAATTTAATTTTTTTTTAAAAAAAAAAATTGGCAATGTGATTGCTGAATTATTCAAAAATTATAAAAAAAAAAGTTAAAAAAGGACAATGAATTGCCGATTTCCAAAAGAAAGTGCACTTTTTAATTAAATTGTAAAATTGGTAATAGAATGACAAAAAATTGTGTGTACATACAGATTTTGTACTAAAATTAACAGCAAGAAATTGAATTACATGGCGAATGACAAATGTCCTTAGGCCTCTAGCTCTAGGGATTGAGATTTGTGACACCTCAAAAACTCTTTAAATTGATAGCGTAACGTTGAAATTTATGACCTCTTGACTTACAATACGTCCTTGACTCGAATAGAAAAGAAATTCTTATGTCCTATTCTTATATTCTATCCACTACAAATTTTAACGCGTGTGTTTAATAATGTAGAGGAAGACTAATTTTTTTCTATAAAATAAAATAAAAAGAAAAAAAAAAAGACGCACGCGAACGCGGTAGAACCTTCCCCAATAGAATCAGCTACTTTGATTTCGTCACATTTATTAACACACACACGCCTCTCTCCAACATCGTATATTAGCAATTTCACGTGATGGATTCTTCCTTTTGTCTTTTTTTTTTTTTTTTTTTTTTTTATATATTAAATTTCTGTATCAGTGACTCAATAAAGACTAATCAACCCACACATTTATTTATAATTAATTATTGTTAATTATTATTGTACATACTTAATTATATACGTGTTTTGAAAACATTATTTAAAAAAAAAAAAAATCAATTACTACTTAACGTACATTGATTTAAAAATTATCTTTTTTAATTTTTTATTAAAATAATTAACTAACACTTTTGATCATTTGTATGGATATAATTTAAAACTATAACCTTACTTAATAAAATAAATATGTTAACATATTCCACGCAATGCAGAGATATACAGGTGTCAAAGGTGGTAGAAACAAGAAACAAAACAACAACGCATATGCCTCTTTTCACGTAGACACAAACCAGAAAAGCAAAAGCCAGCAAAGCCGAGAAACCAAACATATAATCTAATAAGTTCTAACCACCAAGACAAGCACCTACTACCACTATTATTATTATAGAGTGTTAAAGTAATTAACCAAAAATTCAATCATTTCAGATTGATTCAGTTTCAGACACTCCGAAACCAAAAACGACATGTCGTTCTCGTGTGGGCTAGAGTGCGTGGTGTTAATTGGTTGTTCGCGGTGGGCGTGGAAGCGGTGCACATACATAGGCTCGGACGACAGCGCCACGTGGCCGACAGCAACGCCCGACGAGTTCGACCCCATCCCACGTATCTGTCGCATAATCCTCGCCGTCTACGAATCGGACCTCCGAAACCCGCAGTGGGCGCCCTCGGGCGGCTACAGGCTCAACCCGGACTGGGTCATCAAGCGGGTCACCTACGAGCAAACCCAGGGCCAGGCGCCGCCGTACCTGATCTACTGCGATCAAGAGCACCGCCAAATCGTGCTGGCGATTCGCGGCCTCAACTTGGTGAAGGAGAGCGATTACAAGACCCTCTTGGATAATCGGCTGGGGAAGCAAATGTTTGACGGCGGCTACGTACACCACGGCCTTTTGAAGTCGGCGGTGTGGCTGTTGAATGAGGAGTCGGAGACTTTGAAGCGGCTTTGGGTGGAGAATGGGTCGGAGTATGAGATGGTTTTTGCGGGCCACTCGCTCGGGTCAGGTGTGGCGGCGCTGTTGACGGTGATCGTCGTCAACCACCGGGACAGGTTGGGTGGGGTTCCGAGGGAGATGATACGGTGCTATTCGGTGGCGCCGGCGAGGTGTATGTCTCTCAATTTGGCCGTCAAGTACGCTGATGTCATTTACTCTGTTGTCTTGCAGGTGAACTTTTGGTAACTGTTTTTTGCCTACCTTGTGTTTGTTTTGGCTTATGAATAGTAAATAATAGTCATGTTGTTGATGGGATGGGAATTAGGATGGGATTTTTTTGTGGCTTTGAAAATTTGTTTACAGGGTATTGTTTGTTTCATCTGTTAGAAATGGTACGTCGATAATATTTTCACAATATTTTTATGACAAATTTTAAATGGTAAATTATTATTGGTTGTTATTGTTGTGGCAAAAAAAGTAACTTAGTGTTAGGTTCAAATTTGAACTAATAACAATTATTCATCTATGATTTGTTACGAAAATGTTATGTACGTAGCACATCTCTTTATTTATATGGTTGATTGAAGTTGCTATTTTTCTGGAGGTTGTGTGAAAAACTAGAAAAGTGTAATGTCCACAAAAATTTTATAACAAATTATAAATGGTTAATTATTATCGGTTCTAATTTAAACCTACCGCTGAAATTACTTTTTTGCCCTATCAATAACAATTTGTAACAACTTGCCACTTAAAATTTGTTGAAAAAGTGTTATGAAAATATTGTGAACATAGTATTTCTCGAAAAATTACAACTATACTGGAAATGTTGGTTTTTTTAGTTACTATTTTCAAATCAATTAAATTGCAATCTATGCCCTTAAAATTTGGGGTAATTGTAATTTTATCCATTAAAATTTCAAAATTTGGATGTGTACCCCTAACTTACTATATCATTTCCTTTGTCTATGCACTGTGGCAAGGAGTTCGTTAAGCGTTACCTTAAATTTAACTCAAAATGACGTAATTTTATATATGAGATCAAATTGCCCAAAACTTTAGTAGTGTAAATTGCAATTTATTCGTTTAAATCTAAGCTATCATTTTGATATTGCAGTTTTAAGCTTCTTCTTTATTTATTTTCTATATGAAGCTCTCATCATTTCTAGAAAATGAGTCTTCCATATGCAAACATTTGGGTAAATGACTTCCATTTCCTATTACTCAGAGTTTTGTAACTTAATTGCACAGTTTGTTCTCCTTAATTAGTAGAACCCCCTCCCCCCATTGTACTATCAAATTATCAATAAATAAATAAAAACCTTGCATTTCCTACTAATTTTGGCTTCAAATTTTATAATTACGGTTGGTTGTTATTTGGTTTGAAAGTGTGTGGTGTTCATTTTGATTATTTTGCATGAAGCTGCATGTTCCTCATAAGTAATTTGATTTAGTAGAATCAGACTCTTGAATTGGACTGAAAGCGTCTTGTTAAGAATTTATTCTTGTCCAGGATGATTTCTTACCGAGAACACCCACCCCCTTGGAAGATATATTCAAGTCAGTCTTTTGGTTAGTATTCTTCTCTCAATATTTCAAATTAATGGTTAAAATCCTGCCTTAAAAATTTTACCATGCAATTCACCACCTGTGTACTTTTAGTGGAGTACTCATCTCTTAAACCAAGCATTAATGCTTTGGACAGCTTGCCGTGTTTGTTATTTCTGGTTTGCTTGAGGGATACCTTCATACCAGAAAATAAAAAGCTTGGGGATCCAAGAAGACTTTACGCACCTGGAAGAATGTATCATATTGTAGAGAGAAAATTTTGCAGGTACCGACAAATTCAAACTATGCGTTATTTTAGGGATATTGTATAATTTTCAATTTATTCTTTGTGATGTGAAGGAATAGTTATTTGCATGCCATAGACTAAGTAATGACTGTCATGAGAGTTATGATTGAAAGATATTCCTGAGAATTGCACTCAACCTCCCATATTCATGATTTCTATGGAAGGCTTAGTGCCATATTCAGGGTGTTTTTTTTATCCTTTATAAAGTAATCAATAAATAAGTAATGTTCAATGGTTTGTTGAGTCAAGTCTTGCACAAATTGTTGTCTCTTACATCTTATCAAAACAAAATTGTTTGCTCTTACATATAACGGTTATGACTATTCACAGATGAAACAAAGTTTTATTTTTTTTTTTAAATTGCTTTCTTTTTTATCCTTTTGTTTGTGTGTCAAGGAAAACCTTCCTATTATATTTTATAGATTTTAGCTGATGAGCACAATTTTATATTTTGCAAAAATGCATATTAAACTACTGTAAGGTTATCTTTTCTTAGAGGACTATAGTGGTAGGTTGCTGGCAACACCGTTGCTGATCCTAGACTGAGTTCCTGATTTCTTGGTACATTGCAGATGTGGGAGGTTTCCTCCAGAGGTCAGAACGGCAATTCCTGTTGATGGGAGATTTGAACATATTGTCTTGTCATGTAATGCAACATCAGATCATGGAATTGTTTGGATAGAAAGGGAAGCAGAAAAGGCGCTACAAGTAAGTAGGAAGTAGCCATCAACCTTCTACAACTCTTTGTTTATCTTTTTCTTCATCATTTATTCTAAATGAAGTTTTTCTCTGATATTATTTACCATCAAAACTAAAAAATGATTGAATGCATGTATCAAATCTTTCCGTGATCTTGAAATTTCTATCAGAGTCAGGGTGAAAAAATATAGTAAAATAATTCATTCAAAACATCTTCTCTGCATTTATCTAGGTCAATGACTGATGTTGACATTCTCTATGGAAGGATATAAAATAATCTCTTTTACTTACTGTTTACATCAACATGATCCATGGACTAACTGGTGATGCATAAAATAAGGAATAAATCCGTTCAGAGGTTCATATCAACAAGGGATGTAATGTAGAGATTTATGGATATAATCCATGAGATGGATGCAGATGTAGTGTCAATATCTGATGGCCGGGTATATGGTTCAATTTTTGGAGTCCAACTTTTTGTGCCTTTACATCTTTGGGTTTGATGTGTTTTGCGGGTCAACCACCCCCCCCCCCCCCCCCTTTTCTCTCTTCCCCAACCTTCTTCCTCCCCCAGGTGGGCTTCCTCCTCTTCCCCCCCAAACAAAAAGAAAATTAATTGGGTGGATGATAAAGTCTTGTGTTTAATACTGGGTGCATGTGTTATCTTCCCAATCCAAAATAATTATTTTGTTGTGTTTTCAATAGATTCTATTTCCAAGTTAATGATTAGATGTTTATTTTTCCTAGTTAACAATTAGATGCTAGTAAGTTAGCATGAAGTGAACTTCAGCTACATGTGAGTAGGGCATCATCAGTAGTTAGCATGTTTTTAGATATTTCTCATATTTAGTGGGTTCAAGACCTGCTGGATGCATGTGTAACTTACCAATAAAAAAAGAATAAATAGAATTTGTGAATGCTAATTTAATATATCATTTTTACTAAACATATTTTACTTGTGGAAAAAAAAAAAAAAAAAAAAGGCATTTCTCATTCTTTTTGTATGTTCCATGTTTGACACCAAAATATCCTTCTAATATTTCTTGGGTTAACACAAATATATCTTGAACTCTCATTTAAGTCAATTAATAAATTTGAACAAATGAAAAATTAAGAAACTTGATCAGCAGTGTGTATGATTGGGTGCCTTGGGGCTGATGAGATTTTCTTCCTATGTTCTGTATTAATTTTGGCCATGGAAGTAACCAAGGAATTGTGGCAAATATCACCAATTCATAAGACTGCTAATCAATGGGTTTCTTGTCCATCCAATAGAGATATTCAGCAAATTTAAGATATACCAGAAGAATGTGAAATAACTTCCCAATTGATTTTGTAGTGACGCTGTATCAGTTTAGTGTTATATATTCCGTGATAGATGTTTCCTGCATTCCACCAGATATATGCATGTCAAACTGTATTCTATCAACTTCTGCTGGACATGTTATAGATCTCCCAGATGATATACTGTAGCTTCTGTTGCCTTTTATTTGACAGTCTCGCTTGCCATTGGACTTTTAGTGTTTCAGTTGTCTGTTGGATAAATTCCTATTCTTACTTCACTCTCTTCCTTCAGAGAATGAGGGAAAGCAGTTCTGAGACCCTAACAACTCCTCCGAAGGTACAGAAACTCGAGAGGCTGCAGACTATTGAAATAGAACACAAAAATGCACTGGAAAGAGCTGTCAGTTTGAATATACCCCATGCTGTGATCAACCCTGAGGAGGTACCCTCTCATGAGAACGGACCAGAGCCTTCAGAGAGTCATAGTGAGGATGCCTTGGAAACAAAGTCAGTGCCCATCAGTGGAACAAGTAACTGGGATGAAGTGGTTGAAAAGCTTTTCAACAAGGATGAGTCAGGAGAACTACATCTAAAGAGCGAAGCAAAAGCTCTAAAATAACAGCAATTATTCTTTTCACCATTTTCGTTTCCTCATTGTTGTAAGTTTGAGGTTAGGAGTGTTGGTATTTGTTTTTTGATTCTTCTCTTACACATTTGTACATCTTGTAGAAAGAATTATCATGATTACATGCCCCATTTTCACCAGCCACAAAGGGAAATACCATTTTAGGAAAGAAAGGAAAAGAGATACCCTAAGAAATATTTTAGTGGGCTTGTTGCCTAGATTTTTTGTACTGTTTTGATGTTTTATAAATATTGGATTGACACCACATTTTTTCCAGGCATTTGAAACTCTCTTTGATGTTTTATAAATATTGGATTGACACGACATATTTTCCAAGCATTTAAAACTCTCTCAGCCTTGAGGAATTAAACCAATTTGCTCTTTGACTTAGGTTAAGTGGCTCCGAAGGCATTTTAGCAGTTCAGATCCTTGCTGCTACTGCTAGCCCTAGGTGGTCGACCCCAAACATTTACATTGGCAATCAAAGGGTAGAATTGAGATTAGCACTAAGACCCATTGAGATTATGGCTCAATGGGGGTTTGGGGACGTGGTATTTTCATGTGAGAATGGTTGTATCAGTATGAGCATGGCTCTATATATGGACGTTTGCCAAACATCACCAGAGGGCAAAGCATCCAAAATGCCCAGAACCCATCGAGAGTAGCGATACTATAACAATAATAAGAGACATAACGTGGCCCACCCAACAAGAACAACCTTAGGGAAAGCATAGCCTCTGAAAGACATTCTTTCAACTCATTATGTATCAATTCAATCGACCAACCTCATAGTATCATGACTATAAACATACGTTAGATCCAACAAATGAAGATCCTAAATACTAAATATTCAATTCAGACATGACATGACATGACAATGGTTTCTGACTTCACCCTGCATCCATTATCAGAAAAGTAAAGCTGGCTCAAGTACCATTAGCAAATAACATCCTAAAATTCCACCATTTGCAGCAAATAAATAATATACAAGTAATTAATAACACATGCAGACAGATAAATGGCAAACGAGTTATATATAAATTTGTGAAGAAAACCAAGACTAGAGAATGAAGAATCATCCAGCAGCTTCATTTACGCTACACATATCCTGTGATGAAAATTCACCGCATGCTCCATCTAAGCATTAAGCCGAAAATAGACACAAGTCACCAACAAAATAACCAAATTTGTACAACTGACAGCTAAAATTGACTACTATTAATATATTTAATTCCACAGAACAGTTCTTCGGCTTGAAAACTCTCAAATGTGCTTAGCTCCAGCATGATAGTTATCCAGGTCATCATTAAGTTCATCCACAGACATCTCAACTGCTTGATTCTTTTCACGACCCCGACCCTGGCCCTGGCCCTGGACCTGGCCCCTACCTCGTCCTTGACCTTGACCTTGACCTCGGCCCCGACCCCGACCCCGTGCACGGCCACCCCTTGCACCCCCACGTCGGCTTTGACTACAAGAAGTTCCAGAAATATGTAAAAGTCAGTTGCAAGTGACTAAACCAAATGCTGAAAAATGGTGGCCAATAACTGTAATGCCAAGAAATGCAAAGACATGGAAAATGAAACCAAATTCAAATGTTATTCCATGACAGGAATCTCAATGGTGAATATTTTCTTTTAGGCAGTTTGGCATAACAGAACTTCCACCTTGCGCACACAAATAGGATCTAAGTTTACTTAAGTTCTAATCTTCATACCAACAAGAAGACAAAGTCCAACTAGAAAATGACATCCAAAATTCCACACTGTAGAACAGCTTTCACAATCTCTTTTTCAGATATGACTAAAAATAAATTACCACAAAAGTATCTGGTAGAAACTGTTCAAGCAAGCATCCACCAGGATGCTGATGAGGAATATACCAGTGGACCCATTTAACTGCTCAACAAGGTCCCATATCCTAAATGTAATGTAATGAAACTGTTTCAAAAATTAAAAAAGCTTAAACCAGGCTTGAGAGCCAGTTTGAACTTTGAGATCAGCCAAACATAGGTAAAACGTGGCTTATGACACTTATTCCAATTTGCACAATGTAAACAAAACATAAGGTACACTAGACGGACTTTAATTAAATAAATAATAATTAGGTACAGAATGGTCAATTAAGTCAGAGATTTACCCAGAGCCACGCTTAACTGCAGCAGAGCCTTCAATTGGACCCAACCTAGGCCTGCATAAATTGAAGCTTCAGTAAACAACTTGCAACAGTCTTAGTAAATAAAATAAATATGAAAAAATAACTGTAGACTCTAGTTTTATAGCTTTGCAAATATTTATCCATCATGGCTGACTTGACAAGAATAGCACATCAAGTGCAAATCACCCATGTGCAAACAATACAACATGAACACAACCTTTTTGTGTATTAATATGGGGGTGGGGGTATGAACCAAAGTAGATCTGTTTAAACTAATTCAGAATTCTTTCAAAAAATTGCCTCAGTTTTATACCAAAATGATCACGAGACTGCAAGCACTATTTATATCTAAAATGAAAATATTTTCAATAGCCAATGAGCTCTAGCTCCAAATGGCACTCCTACCACAGGAATGCGTGGAAGGTGAGGTCAAGAGTTCAAAACCCACCAGGTAGGTGTAACTCACCAATCGCACACACATAGCAAATCATTTTTTTTTGATAAGCACACACATAGCAAATCATTGAATATTTGATAACCCTACACAGTTAAAACTTAAAACTACTTGGGGTGGAAAAAGGATAAAAAAAGATATTTTAAGAAAAATGTCTAAATGGGAGATTCATGGCTATAAAATGTAAATCCAAGCATTAAAGAAACATTATTGAAACAAATTATCCACAGATAATTCTAAGAAACCGTCCAACAAGAAAATGCAAATAGACATAAAACTTATTGACATCATGTATAATTCGAATCATTTAATAGATTCAACCACAATATGAACTCATCAAACTTAGGAAAAATTACATCGCTGCAGGTTGCACCAAGCCAAAAATTCAAGCAGACCCTAAAACCTTTAACAAACAGATGGAAATGTATTTAGCACACTGGTGATCATACAATTTCAATCATTTAACTCTTCTGTCATTTTGTCATTTTTAACTCCAACCAAAAAATAAATAAATAACTCTCCTCATTTGTATTCAAGCATAGAGAGGGATATGATCACATACGTCATAACAACTGTCCTCTTCCTCCTTCCATTTACTCCAGTAACATTCACTCGAGCTGAAACAGGCACATCTGAATTGGCACCAACAATTTCAATCCTCATGGGCCTTCCATCCAAGAGAACATTATTATACCGCTTAAGAGCCGCAAAGGCATCACTTCTTCTGGTATACACAACTTCAGCTGAACCCTGTAACCAAGTACCACAGATTACACTTTACTCACTGGAGTATAACCACCAAAGTATGATATCAAGCTAACAAATTCTACATTAATCAACCACAGAACAGAAGAAAATAATAATAATAATATATGACAAATCAACAAAATAAAAACACCAAAGCTTCATTCCATAAACAACAATCAAACTTTATGCCAGTTCATCACAGCTGATAAATATATAGCATGTAACTATGAATGGCATTGCAAAACACATAAGCACAAGAAAGCATTTGTATACCAACAACAATGACAAATGGCAGTAAACATATCAAAAATGCCATAGTAAAGCTAATCCAACAGGCCATATACTATAGAAATTAAAAAGAACTATACATCTATGATACTGAGGACACATTATGCATGTACTTGAAGGACCATTATAGTATGATAGCATACCAACTATTAGCTAAGTACCTCAGAATGTATCATGGTTCATGCTGATGACTTTTACAGTAAGGCATAACCTCATGAAACTTGTGTAATAGAATCATATAAAAATTGAAGGCATCAAAGAGGGAGCATCAATCATTCCAAATACTCAAATCAGACCAAGAGATAATAATGCCTAAAACGCAAATATGTGTGAAATGAGCCGTTGGGCATTGTATCGATTTTATTTTATTTTTTTTGGCAACCATGTGCATAACGAACCCGAAGACTCACGCTTTCGCTAATTCAACTCAAATAACCTTTATAAAGAGTATGCTTTTGTAGGCTTTTGGAGTCTTCTGTGGTCTAATTGGATTAGAGGCCCTAATTTGGGAGAAATTATACAATCCTTTGGTGGACCATGTCACTTGTCCACCATTCCACTAAAAGACTCCCACTTGTTTAAAATTGCTAAGTAATCAGTTTCTGTTTAAAAAAAATTTTCTAACTCAGCAATTTTAAACAGGTGTGGACTTTTAATAGCATGGTGAACCACGTCACTTGTCCACCATGTGAACCTTATAATTTCTCCTAATTTGGAGACACAGATTTTAGAAACTTTGACTAGGAGAGAAAGATGAAGCCCACACATAAGAGGGTCTAAGACAACTAAATTCAGAGCCATTGAAAAAACTTCTCTAATTAAGTTAGAATATCAATACAATGCCCAAATTATTTCATATTCTTCTCCAATTCTTCCCTTCCCTACAAGATTCACTAAGGAACCAAGTTATTCATATATTTTCTAACAACGTTATAGATTAAGACGATCAAATAAGATGAGCAAGGGGAAAAAAAAAAAAAAAGCTTATACAGAAGGGGGCATCAATACTACTTCCATCAAAATAGGCACGAGAGCCAAATCTTTTAGATAATATTTTATCCAGTCACAACTTCCTTTGAACTAGCTGATGACAATGTAGAATGAAAATAATATTTTACGCATGCTTCTTTTTTAGAACTAGTTGATGACAATAAGCTTCTAAAAAGAGGTTCTCGTGAGAGAGTAACAATGTAATATAGAAGTAATTGATGACAATAAGCTAATTATTTTTTATTGGAAAGTTACACACACGCAATGGGACTTGAACCCACAGCCTCAACCTCCACCTAGCACTTATAAGGGGAGGAGCTTCCAGTTTATGACAATAAGTTTCTCATAGAGACATTAGCAACATTAATCACTTCTTATCATTTTTTTAAGGTCACACGAATATTCTAACCACACAAAAAATTGATTCCAAATGACTTTCCAATATTAGGTAACATGTGTCAAAATTATAAATTGATGGATCATGCAATCCGCAAAATAGCCAAAAAAAATGAATGCAAAGAGAATATCTATTTGCTAGAGAGTAAAGAGTAATTCTGCTTAAAATATTATATAATATATAAATTAATACACTATAGGCATTAAATATAGCCACTACAACGGAGTCAGATGATCTAGGAAGACATCAAACCTAACTTGAAAATAAAATTGGCATTAAAAAAATAGTAGAAGTTACAAGTACTAAACATAAATACTTACACTTTGGCGACCATTTTTGTCATAATGAACTGCATATCTTTTCAGGTCCCCAATCTCAGCAAAGAGTTCCTGAGTTGCACATTAAGCTTCAAGTGAACTTCAAGAAAAATCCTCTAAAGAAAGCACTTAAGATGAAAGCATATGGCTTGAATCATACCCTTATATCTTCATTAGTCACTCCAGAATCCAAGTTGGAAACATATAACTTTGTGCCAATTTCTATCCCTGGTATCCCTGCAGCTCTAAGGCTCTCTTCAAATAAATCATGCTGCCATGGGAAATTCCTGGTTCTGCGGACAGACTGATGAAAGCACACAAAAAGATCCAGATAATGAAAAGGACACATCAGCTTATGACCAGATAATGCATAATTTCACCATTCTTCAAGATCATAGGAAATGAGCAAAATTCCCATAAAACATAAAAGAAACTGCTAAGAGAGTAGCATCGAGTCTTAGAAACATGCTCAAACAATCCATTAATCAGAAATCTGTAAATTAAGCTAATGAGTGGTAGATAGGAGTAAGGATTTGACCCACTGCATGTAAACCGGTGCAGAGATAAGACTGAGAGCTCCAGTTCTCAAGTTGAGCGAAGGAAGTTCCTTTGCAAAAACACCATGAACTGGATACGAACTGAAATCTTGCACCAAAGAATTCCCCACATTGCAAGAGGATCCATCACAGACTCCCGGTCAAAAGAACCAGTCATCAAACACTAAAGTGATTGGAACTATATAGTATGAGTTATAGATGTTTCTAGAATCAACCCCACTAATTGTTTAGTAGTTTTATGCTACTGGTGAGAGCTCCATGTCAAAATTTCACCTAAAGCAAGCTCCTTTGCTTACATTTCTAGGAAGTAGCTTTATAGCTTATTGACACCACCAAAAAGCTTCCGAATATAATGAACGTGATCTGTTGCAAAGCCCCCAAAGCATAACCCCAAAAACCCCACAAGTACATATAAATTGAAGAGATAATGGTACAAACGCAACCGCAGCGCAAGCACTTTAGTGGCTGAGTCATAATGAGCTTCTCCGTGAATAATTGTTTTTGAGTCTAATTCTGAATTAGATGACCTCTTGTATTTGGATTGTTTAAGCATGTCAGATTCTCAAGCATATGTATAGACATCCACAGTTTTGAGCTTGCCTTAGCAATGTTGTATGGTGATGGCCGAGGATTCACTGCAAGAGGACCTCTACGAAATGCCCCAGGCATTCTTCCACCACCAGGGGCCCTGCCTGGTCCACGGCCACGGCGAACTCTACCTCGCCCTCTAACTCTCTCACGGGAACCTCTATTTTTAATAAGATCATCAAGTGACATATCCAATGCAGTAGCCATTAAATCAGTAGCCAAAGTATTAGTCTTCAAGAGAGAAATGTGAACCTGTAAAAGGAAAGAAATGAAGAATATTATAAATAATGTTACTATAAAAAATTAGGCATGTGAGGGTTGAAGTTTAATATGTGTGTATACTGCCAAGACACGGAAAATGAAGGCAACAACATGAATCACTTCACTATTTCATTACATAAATCCAACATTAATTATTTGCACACCACGAATATTGAAGTTTCAATGAAATCATCACAGTAACAGATCAGCGTGAACTGGGCAGACCAATATTGTCACTGATTCACATGCCTGTTAAAGACTATTTATGACCCACCCACTTGGGTATGCATGTGTAAATATGACATCTGAACCAAGAACAGAGTGAAACAATTGGCGAAAGAACAAGTGTATCCATTGGGATCTATCCCATGTTCAATATTAACCACAGTAGATCATACATCCAAAACTATAACTCTATGGATGAAATCCCACCCATCTAGGGTAGGTTATTCCAGCTTCTTAGTGAGTCCACCCCTCATTCCAGGTCAACTATCTCAACAAAACCTAATGAATATATCAAATTCTAAAACCAAAACATTACCATAGTCCAAACTGGTCCCATAAACGCACAATACACAGTTTAGTTGCAAACAGAGCGTAATAAACCATTTAAAAACAAAAACCCAATACAATTTTTCCTCAGTTGAGTCCAATTTTACAAATTTTGAAAATCAAAACAACATTAAAAAAATAAAAAAAATAAAAAAAGCATATTAAGATCCATGTAACGGACAAAAAAGCAATTGAAAGATCTAAACTTATGCGTATGTATATTATAACTAAAACCCAAAGAGACAACAAAAGCAGGTGTAGGTATATAAGAGAGAGAATCAGATCAAACATGTATTTTCTATTTTTGCTAACTTTGAGATTTGAATTCCAAGACTGAAACTTGAAATCCAGAACTCCAACAACAAAAACACACAAAAACCTCTCTATCTAACAGATCAGAAAGCTCGCACTAACAAATAAACACACACAGAGACAGAGACAGAGAGAGTGGAAAGTACCTGAAGATTATCAGGTAGAAAACGTGGACGAAGACGAAGAAAAAGTCAAGGAATTGTTAGGGTTTTAGAGAGAGAGAGGCCAAAGCGAGTGAGATTTGGAAAAGGGGGATTTTTTTTTTTTTTTTAGGGTTATGATGGGGGCGGAGATGAGAGATCCATGAAGATGAAGATGAAGATGAAGAAGAAGACGAAGATGATTTATATTTGTGTTGTGTGGGGTTTTTTTTAGGGTTTCTTTACTTTCGCAGAAGGACACAGGAAAAGCAAAAGCAAAAGAGAGAACTTTTTTTTATAGGATGAATTATGAGTAGTATTAAACTTTTTGCTATGAGACGCGCTTACTTCCCACACGGGGTTTTCTATTTTCACTTCCTATATATAATTATAAATTTATAATAATCTCCTCTCTCTCCCTCTCACAATAATATTCACTTTTTTATCACTTCCATTCCATGACTATCCCTTTTTATTTTGGCTAAATTAATATTTTTCTTAAAATACATATTTATAACCCTATTCCCTCTTTTTGTTTGTGTCTGTACGTTTGTTTATAAAAAAAAAAATACTATATATTACGAGTCCACTTATTTTGTTAAAATTAAAAAAAATTTGTTAAAAGTATTATAAATAAAGATAAATGTTAGTTAAAATAGTGCAGTGAGACCATGAATAATACTAAAAATAAACTGAATAGTAAAATAAGTTGGCAAAAAATAAGCTAGCCAAAAAGACACTACGTGTATGTTTGGCATGGATGAAATTTGCCAGCTTATTATATTATTTAGCTTATTTTTGCTATTATTTATAAGCTCACTGCACTTTTTGGTACTATTCATGAGTCTGACTATACTATTTCAGCTAACTTTTACCTTTATCTACAGTACTTTTAACAAAAAATTTTTAATTTCAACAAAATTAGCGAATCCCAACAGACCCTATGTATTAAATATATCTCACTCCATACATTAATTAACTAATTAAACTTTCAAAACTCCTCTCGTAAATATATATTTTTTTTTAAATACTTTCAAAACTCCTTTCACATCAATTACTTATCTTGAAGTTTAGCAAATTAAGCTCACCAAGTTGAAATTCGTCACAACACCTTTTCAACAATTCCTCATTTAGGTTAATCCGTGATCATTTGCTTATAATTTAATAACATTAAAATATAATAAAACTTTAATAACATGTCATAAAAGTTAACATTTAAGCATTTTTTTACGACATCTTACTTAATTTAAATCTGATTTGGGCTCATGAACTGTCAAATTTAAGAGAATTTCATTATCTACCATGGGCTCAAAATTATCTCAATTAGATGGTCAGATATTTTGGTCAAACTAAGGTTAGATATGGATTAATTACAATCAAACATTTGAAAAATGTTTGGAATGGTTAATTTTGATATAAAAGTTTGAAATTTAACAATTGAGTGAATTTTTTACTTAGTTTGATAGCCGGTCAACTCAATCAAAGATTGATCAATAGGGGAATCCTAGTTATTTTGACCTCAAACATGAATATGGGGTAATCTGACATCCAATCCAGATAAATATCATAAATTCTAACATTCTTAACATTCCTTGATTTCCAAAGTCAAAATGGTAATTTTGCGATTTTTGTGTAAAATTTGAGATTTTGGCACGTAAAATGAGACAGATAAAATACTATATCGACAACTAGTATCCATATTTAAATTATTGTTAAGTGAGTTCGACCCATAATCACTTTATGTGAATAATGTAATGCTAATTTATGCCTCCTTTGTATTAACAATGTATTTTTTTTTAATCGATAAAACCTAACAATATGTAAAGAAAAAGAAGATAAAAAATAAGGAAAGCATTACCGAAAGTATTTGTTATGCATTAGCATTAAAAAAAATATATATATATATAGTGTAAGTAAACGATTACTCTTTACCTATGATGAATGTAAGAAAGCCTCTTTGTGCAAAATATTTTTGTGTTAACATGAGAAAGTTTTAGACAAAATTTAGTTTATAGTGTTTCATGATTAAATTATGTATCATACAGGCATAATACTAATAATTTTAACTTAAAATTTATAACACAGCTTACACAATACGCATGTAGACCACATGATAAAGTTCATAAAAGGAAGATTAAAAAGAAAGCCCACGTGAACTTGAAGTCTAGATGCTATGTCCATGGCTCAACAAAGAAAGCATGGGTTCAATCCACGGAGATGTAGTGTATGTTTGTATTCAGCTTTTTCTGCTTTGCGTTTTCTGTTTTGCGTTTTTGTCCTTTTTTTTTTTTTTTTTTTTGGTTTTCACGCGTGTTGGAGTTTGCGGTTACTGTTCAATGAACAGTAACCGCAAATGTTGACTTTGCGGTTACTTTCTGCAGTGAACAGTGCATATATGCACTGTTCACGGACCCACAAATTTCATTTTTTATCAATTTTTTCATTAAAAATGGGTCCCACAGCACTATTCACACATTTAAAAATTATTTTGCTACAGTATTTTCAGTTTTCAATTTTCAGTTTCAGCAAAATAAGTTCTATCCAAACACACCCTAGTCTCTTTAACCTCTACTTAAGCCATATTATAAAGGTATGTTTGGTAGACTATAATAAGCACTGTAATGTAATAATTATCCTTATGGTTTAGCTATTTGATAGTTTGGTTATATTTTTCTTATAGTGAATAGTCATTCCTTATGAATAACTATTCTTTAAAATGAGGAATAACTATTTATTTTCTAAAATTGATGTAATAACTATTTCTTAGCAGGTGTATTTTTTTTTTTTTTTGAGACAATTCTTAGCAAGTGTATTTATTTCTACATAAACAAAAATTCCATATGCATATGTGGGTTCCAGTTAGCTCAACTGATAAAATTTCTGATAATTGTATAAAAGATCTAGGATTCAATCCCCGCCTACACCAAAAACTGATTAGTGTTTTGGTCTGATGATAAAGAGCTATCATCAGGAGCGGACTCCATATGTTGAAACTCTCTCTCAAAAAAATTTCATATGCATATAATAATTATGAAAATAAAATTCATAAAAAAATAACTAATCTCTCTTTTAAATTTAAAAAAATATATATTACTTTTTAGGAAATATAATTATATGAGTAAAATATTTCATAAAATATATCTTAAGTTTGATTTGAAATACTTTCATTACATTGTCTTCAGGGTTCTATTATTGTATTGTCACCAAACAAATAAATAATAATAAGTATTACATTACAATATTCTGTGTTCCTTGTAATTTTTATTCCTATTCCTATGTAATTACCGTTATAGTCTACCAAACATACCCTAAATGTACAAATATTGTATTATTTTTGGGAAAATCACAGTGTATATCAAATTAATTTTGTCAAAAATTCAACTCACGGTTGAAACTTTTTTTTTTCTTTCATTTCAGTCATTTAAATTTTATTTATTACTTATCCTATCCATTATGGAAAATGGGCGTTGCCTTTAAGTCCCCTAAAAACAATGTCATTTCATTATTTTTGAATTTGTTAAATTTAAAAATTAAAAATTGGGAAATAATTTTAGTTATATCATAACACATATTTCTATTTATAAATTAAACCAAATACTCATATTTTACACCGTTACACCTAGGGATGGCAATGGGGCGGGGCGGGTCGAAATATAGGGTCTTTATCCCCGCCTCGCATGATTTTGTCTTGCCTCATCCCCGCCCTGCCCTGCATGACGGGGAAAACTTTCTCACCCCATTCCCGCCCTTTGAGGCCCCACGAAGCCCCACCCCACCCCGTAAAATTCTACTTTTTGTTAATTTGCCCTATAACTAGTACAATTTTTTTAATAAAAACTATTTTATTAATAAAAATATACTTGAAATTACAACTAAATTTATCCCATCAAATCAAATAACTTTTTAGAAAAAATTGAATTATATATCCAAGTGTTTAACAAGACAATCACAAAACAAAAAAAAACAAAAAAACTCATAGTATAAAACATAAAAAAAATAAAGCCAGAGAATCACATTAAGTAAAATAAAATAAGCTAATATTAATATGTTTGTTTAAATAGTAGGGTTTTAAGGTATCAAAAATTTATAAATATAACCCTAGCAATGCGGGGCGGGGCGGGATGAGTCTAAAATGTCTAAACCCATCCTTGCCCCGCCCCGTGGTGCGGGGCTAAAATCTTGCCCCATCTTCCCTCGCCCCACCACCTTTTGCGGGGCAGCGAAAACCCGTGTAGGGTAGAGCGGGAAGAGGTGGGTTAAGCAGGGTAGGGTAAAATTGTCATCCCTAGTTACACCCATTCATAACCATATTTAGATGGAGGGGGAATGGATAAGAGTAGAGTTGACTGAAAATAGGCTAATTTTGGGCTAAATCTACGATACGCTACGCTACTCTACTATACTCTCCCTCCCTCTCCCTCAATCCAAACAAAACAATTAGAAATTAAGCTACACAAATTTTGCTTTTCATTCACAAGGACGAAGGGGTGGTGGACGCATCGGTGGATGACAAGGTCGAGGAGGTTGTTGAAGTCTCCAACCTTAGGCAGTAGGGTCAAAACCTTTAACAAGGGTGTCATGTCATGGAGATCAGGGTTAGTGATAGGGGTGTGCGTGAGTCGGATTGGGCGGGTAAAGGCCAATATTTCTATCCAATCTGCCACTAGCCGGTTGGGAAAATTCCAATCCGCTACTGACCCACCGAAGTCTAAATTCGGTAGATTGGTAACAAATTTTGGCAGTTTGAACTCGAAGGGTTAGGCGGGTTGACATTATTCTTTTGATAAACTACAAAGTATATATACTTAAAAGGATAACCAACATTGGTGCCTAAACTAACCATATTACAAACTACAAGAAGTTAAGAACTACTTGCACAAAATTAAATCTAACTCTATTATTAGAAACTAAATGACCTTTAGTTTTTCAATCTAATGTTACATGTCATTTTGTATTTGTTTGCATCTTCAGTGGATTGATTTGAGTTTGTAAGTATAGCTGGCTTTACATGTAATACCATAACATTTTTATAATATATAAAATAGATCCAAAAACAAAACATTTTGTAGATTTATAAGAATATGTGGAGCCCAAATCAAAAAGACAAACAACATACTCAATAAAAATATAGATACAAACATTTAACAATATAAGACAAAAGAACAATTACCTTTGTGGTTGTCTAGGAGAGTACACAGCTGAAGGAAGGTGAAGAATTGAAGGAATAAAAAAAGAGAGGCTTTTAATGTTGGTTGAAGGTGAAGGCTAAATACAGAGTGTATGTAGTTTACAACTAAAGTGAGTTTAGGGTTTCAATGTTGACCTTTTTTATATTTTGTTTAAGGAATTGTTACTGATTAGATGTAAAAATTGATTAGGTGAATTAATTAACTTTAAATACAAATTATACGGTTAAAATTTTTGAACTAGTATATATTTCTATTTATTTATAATTAAGTAGGCAGGTTGGGTTATATCAGATAGGCAATATTTCAATCTGTTACTCAACTCAATTTGCTATTTGGGGGTCTAACCCGTCCAACCCAAACCACTTAAATTAATAACCCACATGGGGTGGACGGGTCGGGTGGGTTAGCAGGTCAAGTAGATATTTTACACACCCGTAATTAGTGAGGAACTTTGATGTCACACATCGTAGATTGGGGAAGCACGTTGAAGGGAGAAAGGGAATTGTATAGACAATCTAGAGTTTATCATTTTAAAAAAAAATTATTTGTAATCACAAGTATCTAAAAAAAAGAAAAATTATTATAGTTTTCTTTTAATATTTAAAATATGAAAACTAATGATATCACTTTTAAGACAGTTGATAGGACATTCTATTGGAAGAGAACGAAATAACATGATATAAAGTTTAAAAAAAAAAAAAAATTTAACATAAAAAAAAGTTAAATAAAAAAACAGATGAAAATATGACTTGATTAAATTTTGGACTTCTATTTAAAAAATAGAAAATAATTTTGAACTTTTTACCAAAATAAAAAATATAAAAATTTGGACTTATATAAATTGTGCATTACAGTTAATAGGCGCGCCTTTCTCTTTCTCTGTCTCTCCAACTTCAACAATTTTGTAAAAAATGCGAACCAGGAACGAGTCCAAGCGGCAGAAACAATCTTCTGGTACTTCATGTCCTTTCAACTTTTAACTATTTCCTCGTTTTGTTTTCTGGGTTCTGTTTGTTTTTCTAATAAAATAGAGGGAAAAAAAAATACATATATTGTATGTTTAATGTTTGTTTGGTTCCCAGATTGTGAAGAGAGCCCACTTCACCTGTGGAAAATTCTTGTATTATGGTCTTTTGGTTGCTGGCCATCTGGGTTCTCCTAAAATTAAGAATTTGAGATTTGTAAAGTTCGTTTTTTTAGTTTCCTACACTTTCTAGGCAACCAAACGAGGTGCATTGCTTGTATTTAGAAGTTAATTTGAGCTCAAGAGAATGCAGTAGTTTGCCAAAGTGATTAAAACTTCTGGGTTTGATTGAGATTGCTTTATGGTGTTATTGAGTGTGTGTATTTTTGAAGTTAGTACCATATATGGTGTCTGAGAATATATGTGGGGAAGGTAGAGAAACTGCAAATTTGAATTTATAATACCGATAGTGTGAAACACGAGAAATTAAAGTAATTTTTTTTTTGGTTAAAGTTATGGATTTTAAGGAATGGCAGCAGCATACACATTGAGAGTTATGTACACTCTCAAAATATTTGTTTTGCCTCTTTATTCAGTCACTTTGTTACGTAATTGTTTGTGTGCTTTGGGCAGGTAGGGACAATGCTAAAAAAGCTCTACCGGAATCAGAAAACAGAAGCCGTTTAGATTCGCATGATGACAGTGGTATATTTAACTCCTTAAATCTTCTGTTAGTTTAGGTGTAATGAGTCTCAGGTAAAGGTTGAGATAGCATTCTATGTCATTAAAGTGTAATTGGTATTTTTACTTGATTTCAGGAGCACTTGCTGACATATCAAGGGAGGCTGTTGGCAGACTTCTTAGACGTGCCAAGAAGCGTGACTCTTCCGGGAAAGAGAAATATCATAACAACCTGAGCCAGCATGATTCAATTGGCATGGTTGGTCCTGTTAACTTTTTTGTTTCGACAAGTAGTAGCATTATGATATTATGCCATATGGAACTTTGGCCTAGTGAGTGTGCATGATGCATCTTTTTTCTATGGAGTTTGATTTTCTGTTTGCCCAGTTTGGAGCCATTACAGAAATTGAATGTTCTTTCTGTGTAAAATTTGATATCCGTTTTATTCTTTCTGCATTACTTTATTTTAATTTCAGACAGAGGGTGGGTCAAAAAGAGATGATAAATTAGATGTGGATTCAGGGGCCCAGTGGAATATTTCAGAGGCTGAAGGTTCTAGTAAGGATCCAACGGGAAAGACTGCCCAAGAAAAGAAAGTTGATGAGGGAAATTTACAGCAATTCCTCTCAGAAAATCAGGAAGAATTGAATGACTCGGACTGGGAAGATGGTTCAATACCCATTTCAGATTCCACATACAATCTTCCAGTTACAATTGAATTTAGTGAGACACCAAATTCTGGTATGAGGAAACCTGTTCGTCGAGTTTCTGCTGAGGATAAGGTGGATTATGCATTTTTAAAATAACATTAGAGTACTGGGCATGGAATTTTTCTCATGAAATCTTTCTCCTACTTAAAATATTTTCTGTCCTCCCCTCTCATGCAGGAATTGGCAGAGCTTGTGCATAAGGTTCATTTGCTTTGTATGCTTGCACGTGGCAGATTAGTTGACAGAGCTTGTGATGATCCTCTTATTCAGGTTGTTTCTTGTTAATTCTAATGATCAACTCAGCATTTTTATTGCTGTAGCCATCATTGAGCTTTACTCAGAAGTCTATTGTCATCTGCATAAATGGTGTTTGTCAAACTACTATAATTATGTTATTATTACAACTTGACAAGGACCATGTTTTTGATTTCCTACACTAATTGTTGTTGTATTATTATTTTGTATCGGAGGTCACTTTATGTTGCATTGTTGAGGGTAGCTTTCCACTTCCCAAACTTACTGCTCTCATGGTTGAAACGAAAGCCTCTGTTTATAAGGGGTCGAGACAATAGTTTGGCTTCAAAGGCTGGTTATTTCAAATAATGCATGTTAATTTTTTCTAGTGTCTGTAAACTAAAATACTTATAGAAAGAGCAGGGAAATTTTTTTTTTCGTGTCTATCATGTTTACTTCGCTTTCTTGTTAATCTGTTTACTTTTTGGATCAGTACTTATTTTGTCAAGGGTTTACTATTCAGAAGCAAAAAGTACTACTTCTTTGTTCAGCAGTTTTGCTAGTAATCTTTAGGAGATCTTCTATATACACCTAGTATACTGAAGAAATCTTGTTGTTTTGAACAAAATTCTTGTTATTCTCTCTCTATCTCTCTTAAAATATTAGATTATTAGTTCTCTTATCTTTTTTCATTCAGTGGTCATGGAAATGGAAGGAATGAGACACTAAATGTTATTTATGAATAAATCTGATTATTGTGGCAGGCTTCTTTACTGTCTCTTCTACCTCCACACTTGCTGAACATAGCGAAGGTCACAGAACTTACTGCAGATGCTTTGCGTCCCCTTGTTCTTTGGGTATGCTTTTGTTCAATTATTATATGTTGGGATGATTACCAAAAAAATAAACCCTCTATGGTTTAGAGTGGTTTCATGCCTCCTGGACATGAGGATAAACTGCTTAGCCCGTCATGGGTGAAAAGCCCTTGGATTACCCGGTAACTAATTCTGGCGGGTGGGGTCAGTTGCCCGTAGGAGTTTGATTAACAGTGATGATTGTTGTACGGTATGCTCTGCAATGTGCAGCTAATCTGAGTGAAATTCTCCTATGTCATCAAAAGAAAAAAAAAAAAAAAAAAAAGAAGGTTTGGAGTGGTTTCCCTTTGCCTACTCCTGGATTAAAAAGTAGCACTTCATGACACCCAGAAAAGGAAACCCATTTAAGGGTATGAAAAAGCATAACGTAATGACCTCCCAAATAAACTTTTCTTGTGTGAATCAATGAACTGCATACCCAATAATAGAAATCAACAATTAAAATTCAACATAGCGTTTGACAAGACAGCATTTACGATTATCTTGGGAGACAAGCATGGTAGCCTTTGTGGCAATGGGATGTAGCTCAAGAACTCCACTACGGTGAAAAATAATACTTGTGGCTAACCCCTGACTAATCTATTGCAGATCCATAACCGTTCCCAAAAATTTGGGACTAAGGTTTGGTTGTTATTGTTTATCATTAAAATTTGTATTTTTCGGTAACCAAATGGATTCACACACACACACACAATCACTCAATTCTGTAAATTGGCAGAAGTAGAGGATAGCTTATGAAAGATGCTATTGGCCATGGCTAAGCCAGGAGAGAAACATAGTCTTAGGAGAGAAAGAGAGATATATAAAATCAAATGTCACTTTTACCCCTATCTAGCATAGTGAAATGTCACTTTGCCCCTGTCTTTTTTGATGTCTGGATCATGAACCGGATTATGGAAGCATAATAAATAGAACCTCAGAAGGGTAAAGTGCTACTATTTAAACCATGGATAGGCAAGCTAAAACCGTCTGGAATCACAGTTTGGGTTATTTGTAGTTGCTGTCTTGAGTTGTAGTTTTTTTGTGACATATCACTTGTTCGATCTTCTTTAATGCCTTTATATAAAACTTGCAGTTTCAAAATAGCTTCCGTGTTAAAAGCTCAACCAATGCAGAGAGGTCATTTCCTTTGGCTTTGGCCTTTGCTCTTGAAACTCATGAAGGGACTCCAGAGGAGGTAGCTTCTTAATCTCTTATGACTAAATCTTTTTGAAGACTCTATTGGCTTGTCCTATATAGATTTGTTTTCCTCTGTTAGATGTAAACTAGTATTGATGAAGACCTGGAGTTTATCAAGTGCCTTTATAGGACTAAATTAGTTACTGTTGCTAGAAAATACTATACTTTATTTTCTTGTGAATTCATGTCCTTGAGCATAGTGCAATTAAATATGTCTTGAGGTTTTTGAATTTAATTAAAAAAAATGTATAATATCACACATGTAAATTAATTCTGGAAAAAGGGCCAATATGTGCTGAGAGTATATTTGTATCCAATTTGAGAGCTAGATCACATCAATTAATTTATTTGAATGCAATTCTTGGTGAAGAACAGACTATTGATTTGTAATTCTTGTGATTATCCAATAAAGAGGGGCGGGGGGCGGGAGGAAAAGAAAGGGAAAAATGCCTTGACACCCTCTGAACTTTAGGGTAGTGGCCATCATACCCCCTAAACTTTTATTTTAGCTGATTTGCTCCTTGAACTTGATGCATCTGCCAAATAAGTACTTCTGTTACTCTACTGTTAGAATAACTAACGGCTTCACATGGAAAACTTTTCATGTTGGTAAGCACAACAAACCAAAAAAATACCTCTTTCCCCCCCCCGCTTTGCTGGGTTCAGCTTATAAAAAATTTCACAGAAAATAATGTAGCTTAGTCCTTGTACTGCAAATCTTATTCTTAGTCCACCTGGTGTAATTCGAGTATGTAAATCCACTATTCATTTAAAATTAACCACCCCTGATTAAAATTGAAACTTTGTTATTTATATGATTAAACAAAAAACTTGTTTAGAAGGTGGTACCCTAGCAACTCCGACCCCAACCCCAAACCCAAATCCTATCTTCCATATTCTTTAACACTTCCAAACCATATTCAATGCCCAGAAAAGTGGTGAGAAAAAAAAAAAAAAAAAAATTTTAAAAACATAAACGGAGGCACAAACCCACACACGGAAATTCGTGCAGAAAACTAAACCCACAGTGGGATCAAGAATGATGGCGGTGAGTTCAACCAGTGATTGGAGACTCCAAAACCTAGATCGGCGGTGGATCTATGAGATGCAGCAAGCTATATTGAGACGTCTCTCTCAAAACTGAATCTAGCCTGGGTTTTTGTTTTTGTTTTTGTTTTGTTTTGTTTAGTTTGTTTTTTTTTTTTTTTTTGAATTTTCTCTCCATCGGTTATTTGTAAATTGGTTTTGGTAATTTTGTTTTCCACGTGAAGGGTGTTAGTTTTAACGGAAGAGTAGCAGAAATACTGATTTGGCTGATGTGTGAAGTTGAAGGAGCAAATTGGCTAAAATAAAAGTTCAGGGAATGTGATAGCTACTAGTCAAAAGTTTAGGGGATGTGAGGGCATTTTTTTGGGGAAAAGAAAAGGAGTAACAGATTCAATTTACATAACAGTGATTAAATAAAAAAGCGTGCTTAAGCCAGAAATTATGTGGCATAGAAATTTGGCTAAAAATATGAATATAAACTTAAGTTTTATGTGAAAAGAATCCAGTTGCCAGCCAATTCTTTGGTGTTGATGTTACTTTTCTTTGTCTTGATTTACCTTTATACTTAGTTGGGTAAAATGTTGAGGCGGTTTTCTTGCTTCTTCCTTAGTGAGTGTATATGCTATTGGATTTTAGACATCATTAACCAGTTTAATAGTGGTTGTGAACTATTCTCACTTTTGCTTTTCTTGGATGAGTCTTCTGTTTTCTTTGCCCTCAGATATTCAGGAAAGTGTTTACATATGATAAACTCTACCTTCCATAGAATCAGCAATTCCATTCAGATTGGGTTAACTTCGCTGTTGGGAGAAGGGCAATTCTGTGAATATGCATATATTGCTTAGTGCTCTAAGGAAAAGTTACAGGGTCATTGTTTTCTTGCAGATTGTTGCATTGTCTGTGGCACTATTTAGAGCTTTGAATCTTACAACCCGGTATGGCATTTATTATAACAAAAATGATAATAATATATCCTGTTATCTATTATAAATGCATTTTGTTGATAGAAATTTTTTATTATATCTACATTTGAAGTACGAATATATCTTTTATTTTTTGAACCTCTTGACGTTGGAAGCTTGAACCTGGAGGGTTCTTCTTAAACAATATATAGACCATCAGACCTCCTTTGTGCTGATCTACCATGAGATTTCATTTACTACCACTTTCTCTCCAAAAAAACTGATCAGTTCATCAAAACATGGGGTCCTTGTAGCATCATTTGAGCATAACAATACTATGTTAGGATTGACTTTCAATTCTCATTGCATTTTTGGCTTTTAAACCTAACCTGAGAGGTGACTGAAGCTACCATAACCCTAGAACATTAAATTAATAATCCATGTTTGTTTTGATTCAAACCTGTTTTCATATGTACCTTTTTTTTATGAGATAAGATGTATAGATTTTGTTGAACAGTTTTGTTATGCATTGTCTTAGTGTTGATTTGAAGAAGCTTTGTGAGAAGTTGGCTATGAAATAGTTTAAAATTCAAATTTTATCATTGTCTAGAAGAGATTCATGCGAATATTTCTTAGTCCTAACGCTTCTTATGTAATGAAGAAATTGTCCACTAAAGGACTGTCATGAATAAGAAGGATAATATTAAGTTTAGGTTGTCAATCTTGGTTGCTGATTGAAATATGTTTGTAAGATATAAGAGTAAGCCATAGACATGAAGTTTTCACCTTGTATTCTCATATTTTGAGAAGTATTTTGCTTAAGCTGCATTTAAGAAGCCTTTCTTTAGGGGAACTTTGTATACGCATCTTGTGTATATGAGGTCTCTCCTCTACTTTTAATAAAGCCTTTCATGCCCATTGAGAATGTTTCGTTTATTTATTTTTTGTTTTTGATAATTATTGAGAATGTATCATTTATGGTTGCAACTTCTTGAGATTTATTAATTAGGATGGCATAGTAGGATGATATTTTAAGCACAATGTTTATGGAATTAAGGAGGTTAATACTTGGAGCTATTGCTTCCTTATTGAGATGGTCTCAGAGTTTAATTGTTTTATCTATCATTTTCTTACATGGTAGATGTAGAAGACTAGAGTCAAAGCTTTGCTCAAAAAATGGCATCTCCTTCTCTAGGTAGAGGGTAAAGTCATGGGTTTAAGACCATTAGAACTATGGTTAAATGATTAAATTCACTGTTTCCTAATAGTTTAAGCTTTTGGGAGAATCAGTAATTTAACAAAGACAAAATGGGAGTATGTACCTTACCAATTGGAAAAAAGATGTAAATATGTGATCATTTAAAGATTATGAATTTGACTTTTTCATCTTTAAATTCCATAGATGAACTGCAAATTAGTTGTCAACAGCCAATGTGCTTGACTCTTAGTATCACTAAATATTCCATTAAACTCCGTAGGTGTCTATGCTTATGATTTTCTCGATCAAAATATGTTGGTTGATGTACCCATGGGGCTTTAAGATTTGCTTTTGCATCTACTCTACTGCCATGGGATTATGTATAAAAAAATACTGCAAAATTACGTACTATTTCTTCAACTTTGTTACAGCATATGTTCTTCTTTAGGACATAAACAGATCCTATGCTGTTGTAAGTCCTAGTAAAGCTCAGGATGACATTGTATCTCTTGACATGCAGTAGTCACTTTTCAATTGTGATGATTAATGATAAAGGTTCTCTGTTAGGTTGATTTCTTTTCTATTATTGCCTGGGTTTCAGATTCTGGGAAAGTGTCATGTCTCATGTTGAGTTGGATATATGAATGCATATCTTGTATTAAAAGTATACATTTGTTGTCAGGTTTGTGTCCATTTTGGACGTTTCCTCCTTAAAACCAGAAGCTGATAGGTCTGAATCTTTAATTCAAGATGCAAGCAGATCGAGTAAGGGGATATTTAAAAATTCAACGCTAATGGTGGCTAAACCAAAGCATGCTTTGGTCTCTCCTGTTAAATCATTTTCATGCAATGAGAGTGGCAATATCTGTGAAACTTCTCAGAGGGGTTCATGCAAAAGTATGGATAACATTGCTCAGTCCAAAGATTCACCTGTTGCTGGTGAGCTGGATGCCATAATGTCAGATTCATTACATTGTGAGGCAAGAAATGATATCTCTGACGCAGGCCTTACCAAGAAATCTCAGGGATTGAATAGGAAAGGGGATCTTGAGTTTGAGATGCAGTTGGAAATGGCTCTAACTGCAACAGCAGTTGTCACTCAGGAGAACAAAATAGAATCAGATGTGAAAGACTTGAACTCATCAAATTTCTCTTCTCCATTGAAAAGAATGAAAAGAATTGTAAGTGAAGAATCTCCTACTTCTTCCCAGGGGATCTCTACTGCAGTTGGCTCAAGAAAAGTAGGATCTCCTTTGTATTGGGCAGAAGTATACTGCAATGGTGACAACTTGACTGGAAAGTGGGTGCATGTTGATGTTGTCAATGCAGTTATTGATGGGGAGCTGAAGGTTGAAGCTATGGCTGCTGCATGCAAAACATCTTTGAGATATGTAGTTGCTTTTGCTGGGCAAGGGGCCAAAGACGTGACACGCAGGTTTCGCCTCCTTACGATTGTAATTCTAATGCACGGTTACTTTCTGATTTAGTTGTAGCCTTGTTACCTTTCTGGATACTATCAGCTTCCAGTGCTTTCTCGTTGCATTATCTTTCAAACAGGCATTTGTAATGGCATCATTGCAAAAGACACACGCACACATATATATCAAAAATATATAAATAAATAAATAAAGTAAAGAGGATTTTACCTAAAAAATTTCAAGTTTTTATAATTTGATAACTTCAAATTTTGGTTTCATGTAAATCTACATATTCTACCGAATGATCTCCACACTGAAGCTTAGGGATTCTTTGGTAGAATGTGGAGATGTATATGTATTCATAATTTGAATTTATTCTTGCCATTTGGCTTAATTTAAAGAAAACATGTGTTTCTTTTGGGGCTAAATCCTGCAAAAAATAATAAATCTTCCATGTATAATGCCTATCAAATTGATGCAGGAGCATCTTAACCCAAAGCAAAGAAGGCCCAGTAGTTTATTTTGCTTAGCCCGTAGCTATTATAGGACAAGTCTTTTATTTCTCTATGTTATGTTCTGTTTGTTTCTATGCCTTTAGTTTATTAAAGGTTCATGTGACTTTTAATGAAGTTGGATGGTTTAGTCAAGTTTCTATCAAATTGACCACAGAAATCCAAATCCTTGAAGCTGACAAATGACAATAACTCTGCACTTACATATTTGTAGTAGTGGTGTCTTCATTAACTTCATGTACATGTTTACTAAAGTTTTATTTGTTAGCCAATGAAGGTAATTATTATTTGCGTTGAATTTTGGAATAATAAATCTAAAATGTTAGGTATCTCTAAATAATTAATTTTAAAAACAGCTTTTTTTCTGCTAACTTATTTTTGAACATGGATGCCATGGTAGAATTTAGAATCTTTAGATGGTGTTTTAGCACATAAAAAAATTACTTAGACAATGGTTTAGAAAGAATGTATGATTTTTTTAACTAATCCTGATAAAGGGTGGATGTGAATGTTTGTGTTTGTGTGTGTACTATCAAATGATAGGATTGAACTCACGAGTTATTCTAAGGTGGTTGGTAATTACCACTAAACCAAGACAGCTTTGATGCCCTAATAAGATGATGGAATAAAGTTGCATGAGAATATTTTGTTTGTTCTCTCAAAGGTCATATGGTCATCTTTAATTGCCAACTACAATTTTTATTATTATTTTTGCGATAAATTACAGAGGTACTTTTTTTGGCTGAAAATTACAAAGGCTCTCAATGTCCTGCTGTTCCATCTGACATCAGTAGCCAGCATTTATTGTTGATAATTCTTGAGCTTTCTTTACACTATTAGATATTATTGTGTCTGCTTATTTGCACCTGCATCCATTTATGCACTTGATATGCTTCACTGGCCAATGTGTGCTTTAAGCCTGAATCTTTCTATTTATATGATGACCAGCATAATAAATAGCCTCTCCAGACATGCTCATGTAAATTGTTGCGTATTGTCTTAACTCATTTTCTGGTATTTTTTGGTGATTATTTTCCATGTATTTGTTGGTAGTGTTCTGAAAACAATACATGAAAATTTATGAGGAATACTGTTAATGGTTTGTCACACTAGATGACAGGAAACTTAATGCTTGGACCTTATAAATGCTAATAGTGATTTTATGGTTTTTATTTCTTTTTTCTTTATTTTTATTTATTCTATTTGCTTGACTATAGTTTCAAATTTCTGGTAATAGTGTTAAGTACGGCTGAAATTTCTTAAAGAGGTAGTAATCATCTCATTACCTGGGTGTGGTACTAAAATGAGCATATTACAGGTATTGTATGAAGTGGTACAAGATAGGATCACATCGAGTTAATTCAATTTGGTGGGATGCAGTGTTGGCGCCACTGAGAGAGTTAGAGGCAGGAGCCACTGCAGGCATGGCCCATACAGAAAAGCAACACATTGAGGCCTTGACTGAACATGAGAAAGTTATAGCATCCAGAAAGTTGGATAATCCAACTAGGGATGATATTCCAGGAGGTGCTAACTTGCATGGGAAGTTAGGCCTAGAAATCTCAAAAAAGAGTGGCAAATCTTCTCTGAGCAATTCTTTTGTTGCTAGCAGGAGCTCTCTTGAGGACATGGAGTTGGAAACTAGGGCATTAACTGAGCCTCTTCCAACTAACCAGCAGGTAGAGTGAACTGCTAAGTTTAGATTGACATGGTGGTAAACTTTCTAAATGGCTAGTTTTTCATGGAAAACTTTGTTTAACCATATGCAGGCCTATAAAAACCATCAACTTTATGCTATTGAAAGGTGGCTTACCAAGTATCAGATACTTCATCCAAAGGGTCCAGTTCTCGGCTTTTGTTCTGGTCATCCAGTTTATCCACGGAGTTGTGTACACACAATCAAGACAAAAGAAAGATGGCTACGGGAAGGGCTGCAAATTAAAGCAAATGAGCTTCCTGTGAAGGTTGATTCTGGGTTATGGGGTTCTACCATGTTACTCTATTAGATTTTATGGTTCTTTATTAAAGTTAGTCCACGTATTTATTTATTTTTTCTTTCTGGACAGGAGTTGAAACGTTCTGCAAAGCTTCAAAAAGTACAAGTTCCTGAAGATGATGAATGTGGTGGGGGTAATTATGAAGGAACTGTTAAACTTTATGGGAAGTGGCAACTGGAACCATTGAATCTGCCTCATGCTGTAAATGGAATTGTTCCAAAGGTGATTTTTATTTATTTTTTAATCCCATGGAGTTGGTTCATTTCATTAATATTGAGGCGGCTCTTTCTTATTTATATACAATCATCAATTCCTATTGTTCCTGACTGATTAATGAAATTGTTGCTTCGTAGCTTTTATCTTGGATGGAGAGATAATTGCACATAGATGTGCTTTGACATGCCATGCAGATGGATCACTATTTCATTAAAAGAACTCAAATGTGCTTTTGCTACAACAACTAACTTAGATTCATCAAAAAGTTTAGAAAATGATATCAAGCTTGCATCGTCATGGTCTACTTTTTGGGTTGCAAGCTGTTTCTATTATACATATTACTTTTGTAAAGTTTGCATTGGAGGAAAAAAAATAAAAGAAGGGGGTGGGGGGTAAGGGCTGGGTTTGGGTCATCAGATATGATGTTATAAATTAATGATGTATTGTGTATGATGTGATGGCAATGATTTTTAGTTTTATATGCACCAGATGGGGGAGGTAGGAGTTGGAACTTACTTTTCTGTCATGAATTTAATGATTGGGAAATGGGGAGATTTTACTCTTTCTTTGAGCATGTTTCTGCCAGAATTCCAAGGGGGGAGGGTGATGATGTTATGATTTGGTAGTTGAATTGTAGTGGTGCTTTTGATGTGCACGCCTTTTATAAGTCCTTATTGAAAGCCCCTTTTGTTTCCTTCCCTTGGTAGAGCAATTGGTGTGTTAAGGTACCTAAAAGGGTGTCTTTCTTTTTATGGACTGCTGTTAGGGGTGGTATTCTTACAATAGAAAACCTTGTTAAGAAGAACTTGTCACTTGTTAATTAGTGTTGCTTATGTCGGTGTAATGAGGAAATTGTGGATCATCTTTTACTCCACTGTAAGTTTGCTCATGCTTTGTGGAGTGAGGTTTTTCTTATGTTTGGGGTTAAATGGGTGATGCCGAGTACAGTTGTCCCTCTTCTTTTCGCTTGGAGGAATTGGTTGGGAAATTATTCTTCAAATGTTTGGAATATGGTACCGGTGTGTCTTATGTGGTTAGTATGGAAGGAATGCAATGCCCGAACTTTTGAGAACATTGAGAGACCTATTGATCTGTTGAAGACTTCGCTAGCTAGTACTTTATTTGAGTGGTCTTAAATTTGGGGTTTCACACATTGTATTTCCTTGTCTGATTTCATTATTTCTGTTAGATTTTCCATATGATTTGATTGTATTTTTTGCATTTCTGTGAGTTTACAATCATAAACACATTGCACTTTTGCTATCAATAAAGCTTTTATTACCTATCAAAAAAAAAACTCTTAATGTCAGAAGTATCCCATTGGGTGAATATATTACTCTGTTTGTAACTATGGCTTTGTTGGCTTTTATAATAATCCTTAAGGTTGAACTCCCTTCAGTATCAAGGGCCAAAATGAAGCGGGTGCTTACCCAAATTAGAATTAGCTTACCCATGTGCTTACTGCCAGTGCCAAATCCTCTTTCATTTTTACCATGCTGCTACTCTGAATTTTGTTTTACTTCCCCCTGTTAGATACAATGTATACACAATAGAAGAAAGTTTTAGTGCTCAGTTGGGTGGTTGTCCCTTTTGAATTGGACTCTCTGCATGTTTTACTAGAAAATTGTTTCATTTATTTAGTTAAAGCTTTTCTAGAGAATAATTTTATCCCATGACATGTTGGGCAATATGTTGCTGTGGCTAGGTTTTTCCAATTACATAGTGGCAAATGTGCTCAATCGGTGATATATGGTCAACAAGATTATCTGCTAGCAAATAACTAAGTTTCAGAATATGTTTTGAAATATAAATAGTGTACACATCCCAGTAAGTTCAATATATTGCATAGGCAGGATTAGTTATTATTCTCGGGTTCTCAGGTGTCCACCTTTCCTTCATTTATTGCATATGTTTCTTTTGGATTTGGTCCCTTTTTTAGTAGGGCCATTATATAGTTGCTTTTATCTTTCAAACTGTGGCATAGGGTTTTCCCCCTTTTATCCTTTGTTGTTTGTTTTCACCTTTTGGTTGGGATCCTTCTTCATGAGTCCTGCACGTTACTTCAGCTTTATGGGTCCTGGTTTTTGTATTAGGGCTGCTGGAAAAATTGTTTAGGTTCATGATTGGGTTTTAAACATATTCTATAGGTGGCTATGACCAACTGACAAGACAGTATTTCTTCTTTGAGTTGCATCAAGCTAGAGTATTGTAGTTTTATTTCTTATTCTTAATTTGGAATTTTTCTGTTGATCTTTTATCATCATTTGGCAAGGGATTTGTACTCTTCCTATGTTGCAGTTTCCTATCTTAAATCTGATTAGATAATATTTCTTTGCTGCCTATGTTTTTTTGTCAAAGAACAAGTTTTAAGGCCTGAAGATTTTGTTTGAGATTTTATGTTGGCTTGCCAAGATTCTCCACCAGTCTGTATGTGGCAAAATTATATGCATGCCAGAATGGAGAATTAGTAGCAGAATATTCTCGCACTTCCCCACTACTTTTATCTGGTTATCTAAGTTTTTTACTTTCAAAATGCTACTTGTGTATGGACCAGCTAGGTTTTTTCTGTTTGGTTCTCAAGCTCTTTATGAAGCTTGATTATCACTTACAGCTAAGTTCTCTATTGGACACAGAATGAACGTGGTCAAGTGGAAGTTTGGTCTGAGAAGTGCCTCCCACCTGGTACTGTGCACTTGAGGTTACCGAGGGTGTTTTATGTTGCCAAGAGATTGGAGATTGATTATGCGCCTGCCATGGTTGGTTTTGAATTCCGAAATGGACACTCGCATCCTGTCTTTGATGGTATTGTGGTGTGTGCTGAGTTCAAGGATGCAATTTTAGAGGTAACTATATTGCACTTTTATGATGCGTTAGGCCCATGAGAGAAGTGTGAAGTTTTTAGAATTTCTTGTATTTGTTTTTGTGATTAATATTTTTCTCCTTTCCCTTTCCCTTTCTGTAAAATTCCTGAGGCATACATGATTCTTTCATCCAGATTTGCTTACATATTTGAGGGCATTCAAGTTGTTTATTAAAACCTACTGATGCTTACTTTTGTTTTTGGGTTTACCAATACAACAACAAAGCTCAAAGCTTTAGTTCCAGATTTTTTGGGATTAGCTATGGATCCTCAACAAATTTTGGGGTATAAAAGAAAATTATTTTTGCTAAAATATTGGTTAAAGGATATTCATTGTTTCCTAATAGTTTAAGTTTTTGGGATAAGTGATAGTTTATCACGTTAGTAGAGCTAGCTTGTCTTGATTTCAAACCCTGCCTTCCATTTAGAAAGTTAAAAATCCCATGTGTTGGGTCCCACTTATTAAGGGAGAGTTTGGACCCTCACATGAGTGGGAGTGTTAGAATAATGATATTAAATTCAATATTTCCTAATAGTTTAGGCTTTTGAGATATGATTTTATGAGGATAAACTCATATCTTTTAAAATGTCCAAAAATCTTTTCTTTATAATCCTTTAAGATTTCTTCCTAAATTTTCCTAAAAAATTGACATCCTTCCATTTTTTCATGAATTCCAACTAATTTTTTCCTCTTTTGTGTGTTTGGTCAACTAATTTTATTGGAGAGGCCTTTTATCTAATATTTGTTGGTTCTGTTCTCCAGGCATACTCAGAAGAAGAAGAAAGAAGAGAGGCCGAAGAGAAGAAACGAAGTGAAGCACAAGCTATTTCTAGGTGGTATCAGCTTCTTTGTTCCATCATAACTCGGCAAAGGTTGAACAACCGTTATGGTGACAGCTTGTCATCACAAACATCCACTGGGACTAACACTCAACATATTAATAACAAATTAAATGCACCAGTTGGTGGAGGTGATGAAGGCAAGCAGTCTCATGTATGCCAGACAGAAGACATAAATCATGCCAAGTTGGATGCTCAAGCTAGCCTGCCAGAAGACCATGAGCATGTATTCTTGACAGAGGACCAGACTTTTGATGAGGAGAGTTTGGTGCTGACAAAGCGATGTCATTGTGGATTTTCAGTCCAAGTGGAGGAATTGTAGCACTATAGATGTGACACTGTTCTACATTAACTTAATGCTTGAAGATGTACAAGTAGATTCCTTACTGAAGTCAATCTCATAAAGCATTGCCATTTTGTTATGCGTCTAATTTCTGTCAGTTGTGCAGTGAGCCAGGCATTGATATCTTTACACTTCCATGTAATGATGTAAATATCTAGGGACATGAGAGAAAGTCTTGGTTTTCCCCTTTCTTTGAGCACAAATGAGAACATAAACTTACAGGATCCTTTTTTTACAAATTTCTCCTTTTTGGGTAGTGATGACTTAAACATGCATTTCTCCATTTCCACACGGATGAACACATTATATTGTTTGCAAAATCTCATGCATCTTTACATGCAGGAGGAGGTGGTTATTGATACTTGATAGAAAATGAACAGTACAAAACTGTAGTCATTGAAGATGTGTGGTACATTACAGCCAGGAAGGCAACTAATGACCCATATTCTTGATTATTTTCCTTGCACAACTCAAACTGTATTCATCTTTGGTATTTGTTTGATCTTTAGCAAGAGAAGTCAATTTCTGAAAAGTGACTGGTAAGTCTTCAGCTTGAGTCTACGATGTCTGTTAGTTGGTGGGTGGCTTAAGCGTTAAATTCTACAGTACATATTGATTTATTGGTTCTCTATTTTTCTTAAACTTTGTTTAGTTATATCCTTTTTCATATTTGTTATAAAATTTGTATATCGTTCATTAAGTATCGCATGTTTTAAATAGTTTGGTAAGTTAAATTTTGTTTGGAAGGTTGGGTTTTGAAAAGCCTTGTAACTTTAGTGACATTGTCCAATCTCATCCATAGGGAGGACCTAGTTTCAAATTCCCTACCCCCACTTATTTGTAACCAAAAAAAAAAAAATCATAGTTTCTACTTTGTTTCTGTAAAATCTGCTAGTGTAGATTTAGGTTCCTACTTCCTACTTCCTAGAGCATTCTAGGTGTTTGCATGCATTATTTGAGATGGCTAGATGGGCTGAGATGGATCTCATCGTTAGCAATTCATAAACATGCCTGTGCAAAATTGTGGTAGCATCTACTGCACAAGCTTTTTTTTTTTTTTCTCTATTTATTATTATATTTTCTGGCTGAAAATCAATACAAAAGTGGCTTCGAATCTGGTTGTGCACTTAAAGAGAGTAGGGGTTTGGAGTTAAAATGGGTAAAGGCATTGGAATAAAACAACAATCTTAAAGCATATTTAGAATATGTTTGTTAAAGCTGGTTTCATATGGGTAGCATGGGTTTATGGATGAGCTTTTGGAACTTCAAAAGTCCTCAAGATACATCTTGGGTTTGGAGAAAACTACTATTATAACTTGCCATGGGTTACAGTGTTTGAATGAATTGAAACATTAAGGTGGGATTAATTTTGGTGGGGGTATAATTCCTGGTTCCTGAGCACCATAGTCCAAATTTCTTTCAGGATTTGGATAATTTGGATTGGAGGGCTTGCTGGGTGTAGTATAGTGGTTTGTCTTCAAAAGTTGTTTTGGTTTTGCTTTTTCCATATGCTCTATTGTTACTATTTTGCCTTGAAGATATTTTTGAAGGTGTGCATGACTTTCCATAAGAACATGATAACTCTATGGGAGATATTTATCTTCCAAAGCCTGTACTACATTCTTTTGGAGTCGTCTATTGGGTTCTTACTTCACTGTTGTTCACCTCATAAAATTTAAATTGTCTTCATACTTCAAAGTTTTTGAGAGGGACGTGAAAACCATTTACTACAAATTGCTTTTGACATTCCTAAAGTAATAGCTCCGCGACTCTAACTGCCTTGGAGTTAGCGTGCTGTTGTATGTTTGTTTGTTATCAAAAGAAATGACATCACTTTGCACTCTATTACTTTAGTAATGTCAAAAGCAATTTGTAGTAAATGGTTTTCACGTCCCTCTCACAAACTTTGAAGTATGTGTATTTCAGTGGGCGATCTTTGAAGCTCGAAAATTTCAATGGGCGACTTACCTAAAGGTTATACAGTATATGACAAATATTAGAAAACATAGACTGGTCGGGTGGCTCCAATAATGTATTTAAAAACTTAATGCACTCAAGTAGCCATGAGTTCTGTCGAATGGCTTTATAGCTGAATTATCACATTTTCATGTGCAAAGTGCTTGAGAGATTTATGAGGAAAGAGTTCGAGATGCGGGATTAGGAGTATATTGTAACTATCTTCAAAAAAAAAAAAAAAACCCAAAGTTCTTGTTCATCTTTTAAGATATAAATTACGAGAAAGATTTCATGATTCGAATTATGGTTTTCAAACAGGTCATGGATTGTCTATCAAATTGAAATTAATAGAATAACAAAAGTTATATATGCAAGAAAAATACAAAGTTTGATGCAGTTTTGTAGTATCTATACATACACACTTGTGCAATTAAAAGCAATATTTAATATGTACTTTCTAATGGATTAAGATCCTCCTAAGTTTTTGAGATAATTTCAATATAGAATTCTTAAATCTTATCCATCTATCTTGAAATGAATGAATTAGATTTTACCACATCATCAATAATTTACATAAACACTAAAATTGTAACAATCAATCCTTTTTAGAATGTTAAATATTAGCATTGATATATCACGTTGAATATACTAGAATAGATACGGTAATGAAAGCACAAAGTATGAGAACACAAGAACATGAGAGTTACGTAGAGTGAAGTATAAATCCTATATTACAATGAATCATAACATGAGAATATATAGTAGAATAAATCTTAAACTAACTATATATTAACTATGGTTAATAGACTTTTAGTACAAGTAGGAGACTTGACTTGCACACATAAAAAAATTGGACTTGGGCTTATTACATTGGGATAATTATCTCTAACATAAAATATTGATGACATGATAAAATCTAATCCACTCATTTAAAAATGACATGATAAAATATAATCTACTCATTAAAAAAATGAATAAATAGGATTGTGAGAATTTTGTAGTAAAGTTACCCTAAAAACTATTGAAAATCTTAATCCCTTGGTATAGTTGGTTATTATCCTTGATACAAATGACATAACGAATTTTTACAAATATTATAAGTAATAACTATAATAATTTTGAATGATGGATTTCAACTTTGATTTTTTCTTTTAAAAAGTAAACATTAATACTTAATAGGACAGAATTTGAATTCTTGTTCATTTAATTTGGCTATCAATCGTAATGTTTGACTATCATTAGAAGATAATGAATCCCCTAATTTTGACGATTACAATCTATCTACTTAAAATAGTTAAAGACATCTAGGCATCTAGCTATCATCCTTCATCTGTCATCCATCCATTGAAAGATGACGTCATTGTTTATTAAAACAAACTTACAAATCTAATATGATCATTTGTTTTGGATAGATGCAGAACATATTTGCACCTAGGCATAATATTGTCAATGTCTTTTTTTCTTTGGGGGAGGGGGGGTGTTGAATTTTTACAAACTATTGAAAAATCTCTATAAACAAAAAAAAAAAAAAAAAAAAAAATCAAGTGCTCAACTTAGATTGCTCGATTGGGGGGGGGGGGGGGGGGGGGGGAATCTGTTATCCTATTTATATACTTAATTTCTATTTTTTTGTTATTGTGATAAAATAAATGCTATGAATAATTATTATTTTTTCAAAATTTGAAAAAGGCATAATCAGATTTTTAAAACGTGGTATTGTTAATAACTATATTTAGAGTTAATGATAAGCCTTGTAATTATAAGAGAGAATTGGATTGGTTAGAAATGGGTCCGAGGAGGGGGAAGGGCCCACCCACACATCAGTCCTGACTCAACACGTGGATGAGATTCCAAGGAGGAACCACGAAGAGGCCAACATTTCAAAAAGCCTGAAGAGTGAGCGTTTCTCGAGAATTTTGAGTAGGCCACTTGCACCAGCTAACAGAATATCAAATAAGACGGTAGAGATGTGCAAGCAAAGAAAAAAAGAAGTATCTAGACAAAGTAATTATCACCTCCACATTCAATGCACTACACCAACTTAGCTGACCGCATTAATGAAGGAATGACATCCGAATAGTATTTTCACAATTTACAACATATTCTACTACTTCCAACAAAACTTTAATGGGACAAGCATCTAAAGGAAAGTCAATGACTGTACAAGTAGAGGGCTCAGATATAATTCAACCATTTATATAAAGAAAAGAAGCCCCAACAAAATAGGGAACGAAAAACTGAAAAGAAATACATATATTATACATCGCTATCCTATAATTGAGACTAGAACAATTTATAAACATTTGCTCCTCGGCCTAACCCAAGGAAGTGTTAATCCCAAATTTTGTTTTATCTTTAAAAATTATTTAACTTTTTCTCCATTAACTTAAAAGCCAATCCATACTTATATACTAAAGGTAACCTTGAAAGCCCATTCTTTAACAAATTCATTGTATTGGACTGTCTAACCTAAATCCACTATTCTAAGTGGGCTTAACCTATTGGACCCGCTTACAGTATCAAAATGGATTATTTATTTTTTTTTATTTTTATTTTTTTGAAAACATCAAAATGGATTAGTTAAAGGAACACTTTGACATAAAATTATAAGAGTTTAAAAACTTAAGGGTTTGACTTACCTCCAGTACTTTTTTAATTGGATATGTCATTTTGTTATAAATATACAATGACAAGTAGTAATTTTTATTTTGTTAGTGGATGATGTGGCTTTCTTTGATTAAAACAAACGGAGACTAATTTTTAAAAAGTACTAAAAGTAAGCCATACCCAAAACTTAATTTTACACACTTAAACACAATTAAAATGGATTAACTTTTACTACCGCACACTCTTGATGCAATGGTCACTCCACAAGTATAAGTGTTTGTGGGGTGTAAGAGGCAAAGTTCGGGATTCAAATCTCTAAGAGAGAGACTCCTATACATATACACTTAGATTAGGCCAAAGTAAAATTCTATCTTGTAAAAAAAGAAAAAGAAAAAAGAAAGGATTAACTCAGTACTTTGTTTAGCTTCCACTTTAATTATTCATTATAGACCATCTCTATGACTATCTAGGTTTGGATCACTTCTATTTACTTCTCGTTAAAACCCACAAGAGGTGTGACTAGCGAGAGTTGTAGATTGGTCATTTGTATGTGAAATCACGTTTATCTCGTGTAATTTTATACTATGTTTTTGAAGAAGTAGATAAAAACAGTGTATAAAACAATTAATATCACACATAATGTAACTAGAAAACTTGAAAACTCCAAGCCTCTATAAAACTGAGTTAACCTACAAGGGCAAATAGATACATTTCACCCTAATTGATAGCTCAAAATAGTTGGGGTTAGATTTTAGTTAATGTTTCAAATAATTGAATCTCTTTTTGCCTCAATACCAAGCTTTGAACCATAGAGGTCACAAGAAGCTATACCAACAACCCAAAAGAAAGATGATCATATAATGGGTAGTTACAAACACTTCACATTCTGGCTAAATACAAGAACGAAAATGATAGTACAAAGTACAATTTTATTATTATTATTATTATTAAACAATATTGATTTACTTAATTTCTAAGTGATATAAACAATTCTTCTAAAAAAAAAGTGATATAAACAAAACAACGGCAAAGATAACAAATACTCCTATGAGGCTATGACAAATCACTATTCATGCCCAATACATGATGCAATGAGCTTTCAGACAATGACTCATCGGCAATTTAAAGCAATGTAAAGTCAACACAGCTGTTTGAACAAAAAAGGGGTTGTGGGTCATGGCTTAATCGAATTCATTCATGGCTGAAATCTTAATAGCGCCATTGAAAGCATGGAAACCAAACCTTGCTAAGAATTAATTCAAGCCAACTACTACACTGAAAAAAACTGCCCCCATAAATTTCAACCATATTCTTGGTCTCATAGATATATATTGATTCCCCCATATTCTTGGTCTCCCCAAACAAACATACAGATACAGAAACCAATTGTCAATTAAGTGGAGGCAACATATTCCTCTACAAAAAACCATATTGTCAACAAGATCAGGCCCCCACATGAAGTCACCAATTGTCAAAGGGCCTTTTAACACAGACAGAGACACATCAATGGCTATGGTTAAGACCCCTTGAAAGGCAATCTCTTTGTACAAAATTCAGTCTTATCCCTGAAATTTAACAAAAGTACCGTACGAGGTTCTTGCCCATGCAGATTCCTCAGTGCCTAGTGCCAACACAGTCATAGATCAAATTGTCTGTTCCTCCTTCCAATTATCTAAACCAAATCCAAGCTAATGCTTTTTACACAATCATCAACCCACTAAAATATATACCCAATTTCAGATATTAATGTTAAATCTCCAGCACTATTTCTAGGGACTATCTCTAATTTAAATCCAAAATAGACCAACATCAAGCAAGTCATTAATTAACAAAGAACAAAACCCACTTTTACATTCTCAAACTCTAGCCCCCCAGTATGAAGAAATGCAGGCAATGAAGACTATTGAAGACATAACAAATGAACAAAGTACAACAGCATCCATAATTAATTCTAGACTTCTAGCCATATCCTCTGTTAAGATTAGAAACCAACAAAGCCTCAAAGACAGCTACATCACATTGTACATGCAATTACATGATAAAACACCATAAAACTAGAACTAACACCAACCCAATTCTACAAAGAAACACATAGAGACGTCAAACACCACTACAACCATTAAAGAGTAGTCTATTGTTCAACACTCACTTCAGTCATTGAATCCTTCACCTTTGGAGGGCGACCCCTAGGCTTTCCAGTAGTTGTTGCTGTTGGCTCTGTTGTTGCCGTTGTTCCTCCCAATCCTCCACTAGGCCTCGCCATCTTCCTTGGCCGTCCTCTCGGCTTCCCACTACCTGATGAGGCCTTCACCTTGGGCAACTTTGGAGGCGCCTTGGGCGACTTTGGAAGCACAGCCGCATTCGGGTCCTTAGGTGGGCGACCCCTAGGCCTCGCGGGACCCGAGTCAAAGATCTGTGATATTAGGCCCTTTGGCTTTGGCGGCCTGCCACGCCCCCGCCTAGGAGGCGCATTTGGGTCCGGCTTAATGTAGTTGTTCTTGTAGAAAACAAGCTCTCCACTGTCTTTCATGTTGTTGAGGTGGTCTGTGAGGAGTGCTGAGTGGCCAGCAGGCAAGTCCCCATATGTGGACTCAATATGCCTTGATATGGCTGATTTGTTTGAACCATTCTTTTCATCCAATGCTTCAATTGCATCCATAATCATCTGGAGTTTCAAAACTCAAGCATTATCAGTAACGCTTATTTTTCTTTTGGCTGGGTAATTTTTGTTTTTGTTTTTGTTTTTAAATGTGGTCTTATTAACTTAAGTACTAGTATTTATATAAAAGCAAGTACAATACAAAATTCAATTCAGTGTTTCAATCATCTGGAATTTCAAAACTCATACATAACCAAAAAGTTAATCTTTTAGATGGGTAATTTTAAAAGGCAGTATTAACAAAATTTCCATAGAATTCAAATTTAGATTGATGAGGAAAAAAGAAGTGACTTGGGTATGGGAGATGTTGAGATTTTTCTTTTTCTTTTGAAAAAGGAACTAAAGCAACAAAATCCTTTCTTGAAGTACTGAATAATTGAGCTCAAGTAACAAGAACCAAAGCATAAAGATTAAGAATTTAGATGAATTAGGGCTCAATTATGATCAGTAAAATGTAAATTCATGGTCTGAAGGAAAAACTAGTTTTTTTTTTTGGTTGAAAAACAAGCAAAATTTTGAAGTTCTTCAGGAACCCCATTTTTCTTTCCAATAATACCCAAAATTGGACAGAGGTAGCATAAACCCAAATGGAAAACAACGAATTATTGACCATCCAGAGCACATTATGAGTAGGAAAAAAAAGTGTTAAAATAGAAAATTAAAAAAAAAAAAAAAATCCGTAGAAAACCCTTTTTTTCTTTTAAAAAAATAAAAGGTTTCAAAGACTAAGCACAAGCAACAAGACCCAAATCAAAGAAAAACAAAGAAATTAGATCCAGTAGACTTCACACTTGACAATGAAAAAGAAAATTGAGAATTTAGTTTTTTTTTGGTTAACTTGAAGAACCCGTTTTAATTAAAAGACATAGTGAAAAGCAAAAAAATTTAGATCAATCAGAGCTCAACCCTGATGAGGAAAATATATAAAATAAGTGTCACAAAGATTTTTTTTTTTTTTTCTTTTTTTGGAAAAACAGTTTCTTATTTTGTGGAGATTTGTAGGGATAGAGTGGTGTACCTCTGGGTAAGGAGGAAGTGATTTAGGCTTATTAACCTCTTCAGCTGCCATGAAAGTTGCAATCTTTATAGAAAGAGAGAGAGAAAATAAGAAGCTATTGAAGGGCTTTTAGAGAGAGAGAGAGAGAGAGAGAGAGTGTCTCACACTCAAAGCACAGAGCTAACTATTACAGAACTGAACAGCCACAAACAACAAAACACTTTCGTTCAAAAACAAAAACAAAAAAACACAACCCCAACTGTTTGATCTGGGAAGCACTTGCAAGGGTTTGAGGTTTGGATTTAAAGAAAGAGTGCAAAATTTTTTTTTTTGGGGGAAAAAAATAACAATCATTTAAAAATGGGGCTTTTTATATTTTATTAAATGAAATAGACGGCTGGGGATGTCTGAGTGGATGATGATCGGACGGTCCAGGATAGATCGGGGGATTACACGCGGATCGATGACGTGGGTGGGGGGTTTCTATTTAATTATTTATTTAATTAAAAATTTGAATTATGGTGAAAATTTTGAAATCACCGGGTTCTTCGTTTTGGTCCTTTTGGAATTGGAGATGAGGTTTATGGGGTAGCTATCATGTGGTCCCTCACCCACCAACAAAGATATCAAGGGTCGGAAATGGTTTTTTATTTTTTATTTATTTTATTTTTTCTAATCCTATAATGTAGGGTCATAGATTATCTATTTGGTTGGGAGGATGAAAAATAAATGAGAGGTTGCTAGATTAGAAAATGGAGAAATAATAAAAAGAGTAAAGGATGGGAGGATGAAAAGTGAGAGGTTACTAGATTAGAAATTTGAGAAATGATAAAAGAAGTTAAGGACTTGACTTGGACTAAATGTCAGTTAAGATAGTAACACTAATGCATATCCACTTTTAACTAAGGGTCCATTTGGTTGGAGGGATGGATAGAAAATAGTGGGAGGATGAAAAAGTAGGAGAATATAAAAGATTTTAATTTTTTTTTTTTTTGTTTGGTTGGAAGTGAAAAAAATAAGTTTATATAAATTTACATACATACCCTTATTAAAAAATGATGCTCAATTTAAACTAAAAGGGATAAACAACCAAAAAAAAATCAATTACCTGAATTTATTAAAAAATAAAAATCATGTCAAGAAAAAAAAAAAAATCACATCTAAAAAAAAAAACAAAAGAAAGCAAAAGAAGAAGAAGAAGAAGAAGAATATGAGAACTGGACGTGTAGGAACTAGGAAGCTGCCGAGGCAATGTACAGGAGGAAAGAAAAAGAAAAAGAAAGTAACGTGGACAAGCCCATGTGCAATGTCCAATTTTTTTCTTTAGTTTTCTCACTATTTTGGAGAGAAAATTTTTTAGTGAGTTCGGACAGAAAACATCTGGATTCTATCATTTATTTTCATTCTTCCCCACCCAAGCAAACACATTCCAAAATTTTTCCTTCCTATTTTCTCTTTAAAGTTTTTTATCCATCCTATTTCATCTCCAAACAAATACACCCTAAGTGTCATGATTTTAACAAGTTTAGTGTGTGTTTGGATATTAATGAAAAATTAAAATTATTTCACTATTTAACTTATTTTTGTTAATATTCATGGGTCTCTACACTTTTTGGTATTATTCATGGGTCCTACTGTACTATTACAACTGACTTTTACTTTTATTTACAGTACTTTTAGTAAAATAAGTTGTATCCAAATACACCTAGTGTATTATATTTGGATCCAAACTATGCGGTGATATAAATTTTTTTCAATTTTCTATTATATTTATTTGGTAGAAAGGATGGGCAAAGGATGGCAAGTGTGAAAAAAAATATATATATGATTTGAATAAATTTATTATTTTTCTTTTATTACGTAGAGGAACAAAAAAACAAAAGGGTTGGACAAAATAGTAAATTTAAAAAAAAATGAGGATTTAAAAAATTATACATAAGCAAATAAGTGAAAAAAAATAAAAGTTAAAAGTTAACCCAAACAAATACCTTGATTTTGAAACCGGCCATCCAATGCAACCAAAGGAAAAATACAGAAAAAAGAAGAGAAGAAGAAGATTGTTGGGTTTTGGGATTCATTTATGGATTTTTAATCTTTAAAATGGGAGTATCATTTTGTGACATATAATATAGTTGTTGATGCAATTGTTTACACAATGGACTAATCCTAGATATGTCTGCTAACAAAAAAGAGATGCTCGGAGTGGTACTTGTATGACATTGATCTAAACAGCACTAACACTTAAGTTATGAAAAATATGATCAAAGATGGAGACTAGTTAGTGATTAAATTTGTTGTTTCTTACACGTATTTTATTTGACTCTTATTTTCTTCTTAATCACGTCATACTGGCCCCATCTGCTATATGAATTCCTCTTTTCGGGCCATGATCTAGTCATTGGATTCCCCCCCCCCCCCCCCCCCCCCCCGGATAATTCATTATTTATGAAAATTTTTGATAGTTACAATGAGGGATTATTTGAACATTTTATGTCTCTGTTAATAACATTAAGAAGTACAGTTAAGTTACAAAATTTTTTAACTTTTTGCCAATTCTTCTTGTCTTGGTCTTGAAAGATTTGTCTTTCTCAGGCGATTAGAGGTGGGTGAGTAAACCTAAACAATATACTGTGGGTGAGTAAACCTAAACAATACTATGGATGTGCAGTAAGGGTCTTGATAAGGCTACGGTGTTTCAATCGCATCACACATTAATGAGCATATATCAAAAAGTTTTTAAAAATATATATATATATATATATATATTTTTTTTTTTCCCTTTGTTTTCTTCTTGCATTTCTAGGACTACTTTCCTCCAAGCACATTTCCTCTATTCACTCCCTTTACTCATCTGGACATTGTCCCTTGTTTTCATTTTTTTTTTTCTTTTAGGCTTGGTCCGTTTGATAGGTAATCCTTCACTTGTATTGCTTGTCATTTCCTAACAAGGTTCCCACTAGTTGGTTCTCTTCTAAGCATGCAATATTTAAATAAAAATTTAAATGCAAACATGGACTTAAAGTCGATCATTCAAAGGGTGGATGACCTAGTTCTTGAAAATGGAGTGTTGGTTACTCAAAATTGGAAGGAAGGGTGAGATGTGCATTACATCTGCACTACATATGAACATATTTATTGAAATAAGGCAAGGAAAATTGGGTTATGGTTTATGGTAGGAATGGCAATAGGTCGGTTTTTTTATCCCCGAACCCGACTCGTCACCCGCTCCTCGAAACCTGAACCCACTCCGTTTACTAAACGGGTTTTTTTTTAACCCCCAAAATTGCCCCTCTAGGCTCCCGTGGGCCTTGCCCTATCCCGCCATGCCACTTTATGGCCCAATTTAAAGGCCCCTAAATTGTGACCCAATCTTTAAAAAAAAAAAAAAAAAAAAAAATCAATTTTATGTTCTCTTGAAGCTTTAAGCCCCAACCCATGGCTTAATTCTGAAATCCATTCACTATATTTCAATCATAAATCCAACCTCTGTTTTTCAATTAAAACAAAACATAATGAATATACATGTAGGAAACCAATCCCTGTTTTTCAATCATAATGAATATACAAATACAACCCCTATTTTTCAATCATAATGAATATAAATGTAGGAAACCAAGTAACCAACCCCTCAAAAAAAAGTGGAGAACGAGAACGAACTCGTGAGAGTGGAAACCAAGTTATGGTGACATTGATTAAGGGGGAGTTGCTGAGTTGGGGTGGCGGGCGGCGGACTAAGAAAGTGAGATTGAGGGTGGGTTGGTGAGATAGAGAGACTGAGAGTGAGAGCTTGTCGAGTTGGCCTATGGGTTAGTGACAAGGGGGAGTTGTTGAGATGGAGAGGTGGAGGGAGGGCTTGCGGGGTGGTCGGAGGCGGACTGAGAGAGAGAATGAGGGTGGGTTGGTGTGGGAATGAGAATGAGAGTGAAGGTGAGGGTGAGGGGCAGTTGAGAGAATTGATTAGGTTTAGGCTTTGGTTAGTTAGTGGTTATATACATATATATATATATATATATATATATGGGTTATTTTTGTAATTTTATTCTATGCAGGTCGAGTTCGGGGCGGGTATGCCTAATGCCCGCACCCAACTTGAACCCGCTATGGTTTGGATAATTAAAACCCAAACCCGCCTCTAATGTTTCATGGGCCGAGTAAAACCTAACCCATTAGGGCCGAGTCGAGTGAATTTTTCCATTCCTAGTTTATGGGCAAGTAGTGACATAAACATCCTAGGGAGTAATATGACCATTAAAATATTAACTAAAAAATGGCTTAAAATTTGTAATTATCCTCAATATAAATTAATAATCAGTAAATCAAGCTAAAATGATGCAAAATTCGAAATTGGAGCTAAATGGTTAAATGGTCAAAGTGTTAACTGACATGTTGTGTTATAAATTGATCCCGGTTAATTAATTTAATTACCCAAGTAATTAGGTCAAATTACATGCAAATCGTGGAGGCACCAACAAATCACCAAAAAACTAAGTGTAGTGGAAATTAAATGAACATGTTGATTTGTTGACGAATGTGAAAAATTTCTAGCAAGGCAAAAACTCCACTAGGTGAATTTCAGGTTACCATTCCCAAAATCCACTAATCAAGAATCAAGCAGTTACAAATATAAGGAATATTATCACTACCTTGGATTATCCCAAAATACCAACCTATAATTGAACCTCTACTCCAATCCCCAATTGGACTTGATCTTGTAGAGACTTCTTCTTTTGCATGGATCTCAGTACGTGACAAACTCCCATCAACTGATTGATTCTTGTTGGTTGCAAAATTCTTTACTCTAAAGCACGTTGAAGGTTTGAAAGCACTTATATACAAAACCCTAAGGCGTACAAAACGCAATAGCTTCTCATAGAGTGTATGAGTTCTCTAATTGAGTCTTTGTGTTTTTAATGTCTTTAAAATAAAGCTGTTATATGGTTTAGAGATTTAGTGAATGAAACCCTTGCAATCCACATCATCATGGGTTGAAATTTAGATATGAGAATTCTAAAATTGTAGATCTCAATAGATCGAGTTTGTGTCAAGAATTCTTCATTAAGTCTTGATAGATGCTACCGTCGATCTTGTGTTGAAGTTCACTGTTTTGGCTTCACTTGTTTCTTAGTTCAATTTTCATGTCTTTAATGATACCATTAATGATACCACCTGTTATGTTTGTGCAATATACTTTTTTTTTTTTTTTGGGAAGAGTGCAATATACTTCTTGATATATTAAACCCATCTTAAATCTACCCAATTATAAGTAAAGTGTATTTTGTCAAATATAAGCCAATATATAAAAAATATGACCCTAACATAACATTATTCCAAAAATCTTAGATTTGGAGCTTGGTACTCCCCCCCCCCCCCCTTTTTTTTTCACTCAATCTTCAATTTAAACATCTAAGAGGGTAAACATGAGTTCAAAAACTCCTATATAGAGGGAAGGACGAGAAATTCAGACTTCCTAATCCATTCCCCTATATAAATACAAGCATAGATCATTAGGAAAAGGAATTCTAAATTTAGAAAATTTTAGCGTATAGAAATTTTGAGGGAGCTTCTTGAGAGAGACATTAGATTGCTTATATGCAGTATTACTCTTTGCAAGTAGCTATACATAAGCATACTTAGCATCTATTTTATCATCTCCCAAAAACTTCTCCTACAATCATGATGACTCTCCAAGTGCTACATACATTACAATCTCCTACACACCATAACAATCACAATTCCCTCAAAGACTCAAGAGAAAGATCCATGGATTCATCCAAGGGGAAAAGAGCAGCAAGGTGGTCCAAATTCCTAAACTTGAAAGAGGTTGTGCATACAAGTATACTCTTAATTTAATTCTCACCATACTTGATTGTTTGAAATCACGATTTTTGATGATATGAGTTGATTAACATGTTCATGCATATAAAAATGCATTTGAGAATTAGATTTTAATTTATGTTAAATCTACATGATGAGCATTTTTTTTTTCTGTATTGCATAGCATGATAATATGATTGGATGAGTGCATAACATGATATGCCATCCATTAATCTCTAGAAGATCGATATTTGGATTGGGTGGAATAGTTGCCTAACAACTTCCTATTTTGTAATTTAGCCTCCGAATTTAGATCTTGGGTTCATAGACCAATTCAATATCAATGGAATTTTACTTTTTCTCTAGATTGGAACTAGGAAACAAATTATTGTACTTTTTTTGATCCTCAGATTGTATCTAGAAAACAAAACATTGTACCTTTTATTTCCTTAAATTGTACCTTCTTGTTTCTTAGATTGTAACTAAGATCAAGGCCCTGCAATTTTCTTTTCATTACTCCATTGATGATATTTTAAAGTTGTTCAATAAAGACGTATTTCATTAGGTTTTTTTCATTAGTTTTTTTATTTTTATTTTTATTTTTTATAATTATTTTTCCTTTTAAATAAAATAAGTGGAGACTATTATAAATCCTCAATGTAGGGGGGTAACAGTAACACATAACCAGTTGAGCAACCACTTTATTCCCCCAAGGGCCCAAACCTTTTTCTTTAGAAAATGCGGATCCTCACAATCACCTATTAGCCGATATCAGTTAATAACTCATCTAGGTGAGTCCTTTTAGTTTCTCTTAGTTTTTTCGTCTTTTAATTTATGTCTTTGAACATCTTGTTTAGATTTCTATTCTTTAATTTTCGGTCTTTATTGAAAGTTCTTTACTTTATACTTTATGCTTGATTATTAGGCTAGTAACATGCCTACGGTAGAAATTTATTTGAAGTTTTAGTTTCTGCATCAAGGGCACGTACAAGATTGCATACTCACCCTAGGTCACTGCATACACAACTTGCTCGAAAACCACATTATGCTTACTTTTCTCCTTTGTTCTTTCTTTTTATAGGTGCATAGAAGGCTAACTTTGGTATGTCCCCTCTCCTTTTATGGGTTCTTTTGATTAGTGACATGCTAAAATATACTTTCAAATAAGTAGGAACATGTTTAGGATGATTTTTTTTAGTTATTTTAACATGTATAGAAACATTCCTAGGATACCTATTAGTGGGAACATGTTAGGATGTCTTTTGATTTCTTATATGCATAGGCGTGAGTCTTAGGTATGACTTCTTTTCACTCTTGAATCTTGCAATAACTTGCTTGGGGTACAAAGTGTTTTTTGGACCTAATCTAAGTGGCGACTCTCATTTTCTGCCCTAATCTTAAGTTAGTGACGTATTCTCGAGCCTATGTTTAGGATGGGCCCACACCAAATTGTATCATTCATTTAGGGCGCTCACGGTGGCCTTGGGCATTTCCTAGGAGGGTTGTTAATTCCTTTTTGTTTGACGTGTCTACTTGTATTTCTGTGTAGTCTCCCTTTTTTTTTTCTTTTGTAGATAGTGTAGAAAGGAGCGGTGAGGTTTTAACTACTGATATGGGACAACACAAAACATATTATTAGTTATTACTTTTGGGCTATCACTTGGACCCCTAGCCTCCTTCATTCTAATAAATTTTTCTTTAGCCAAAAAATAAGAGAGTAGGGTTGGAAACAATCAACAAATTCCAAGATGGGAAGTTTATTAAAGAGGGAGAGATGGGAAGTCAATTAGATGCTCTAGTCTACATACTATTTGCCCATAAATTATCAACCCAGTTGATATCCATAAAAACTCTGAATTGTTAAATTTCTGAAACTTATTAGATCTATCTCATCCACTGATTAATAGTTGGTTTCTGATGTTTAGAATGATGTTTTTGATTCTTCAATTGAATTTGAACTTATTTGCTATTCACCTATTCATCTCAAACCTGTGAATTTGAACCAACTTATATTCTGGTGGAGTCTCAGAAAAAGAAACTTGAATTTTTCAACTGCCATTATAACCCCGGCTAATTTAAAGGTCACAAGTTTTCATTTTTTTGTCTTTGTTTAGACATAGAAGGCCTCTTCATTGTTTTTAGAATTTTCTTTACAGAAATGAAAGTATCGAGTTCCATCTATGCAGACAGAAGTTACAATAAACATTTTTGTCCTTGCTCACGTACTTCAACTTACAAAGGACAAAAAAATTGTTCTTTTATTGTATTCCACTATGCTTTCAGGGATACTTTTGCATTCCAGGTCAATAGTTTTTTTTTTTTTTTTGGTGAACAAAAAATGGGTAGAGGGAGATTACTTATGTGGCTTCCCTATTTGGGCGTGAATGCATGATCATAGTAGTATCTTACCTGCTCTCGGTTGAGACCCTATACTCTCGGTCTATGAAAAACTTACTTATTATCTTTAGATCGTTTAGAATGGAGATAAAATATAAAGAGTACCAACACACAATTAGTTGTTAAGGCTCCGAACTCAAGTCCTGAAACTTGTTGGCCCAGTATTACTATTTAACCAACTAGGCCACCCGAATGTTGGTCATTCCAGGTCAACTTTGAAGAATATACTTTCCATTTGCTCCTCATTCTCACCGGACTTAATTATCTCTGACTTTTTTAGGCTTGAGCTTCATGATTGGTGTAAAAATAACTCCAAAGTTACTTCACCTTCATGCTATATTCCGTAGAACATTATATTTGCTTTCACCATTTGTGCTATCTGGCTGGGCCGAAACTTGTTAATCTTTACAGGGAAGCTCATACCACATCACATTTTAAATCAAAATGCTATGTCGCATGCCACGGAGTTCTTCCTCAGCTCTATTCCAGCGTGGCACCCATCCCCATCGTCACCCACCTCAACTAGGTGGTGTCCAGCCCCTCCACCTTATGTTACTATCAACACAGATAGAAGCTCAAAAGGGAATCCAGGAATGTTCGGTGCGGGTGGTGTGGGGTTTCTCCTTGCACCAAGGATTTACCAACAATACCATGGCAGAGCTTTGGGGTATTAGGGAAGCTTTGCTTCGAGCTTGGGACAACAGTCACCACCGAGTTTGCCTTCAAACCAATTCTCTAGTTGCTACTAAATGGCTGAATAATAATGTGGTTTACTCTATGGAGTTTTCTAACTTGATATTGGATTGCAAGTGGCTCCTCAACAGGGACTAGAAGGCACGCGTTCAGCATGTGTGGAGAGAGACAAATAGCTGTGCGGACTTACTGACAAAGAGGGGTGCATCTCAATTTGAGAGGGAAATTTTGTATGATACATGCCCCACCTTTTTGTGGCAATGTTTATATTAGGACTCCATGAGTTTTGTTTCATCCTAGAGTTGTCGCGGTCAATAATGGTTCAGTTGTCTTGCTTTTTGTTTTGGTACCAGCTATTAGCTCTCATTGGGTTTGGTTTGTGGTAGTAGGTTGTTCTGTTGTTGCCCTTTGCGGTTTGGTGGACTGTTTATGTGTTGGTCTAGCTTGGTTTAGTGTCTATGTGTTGCTGTATGTACTGTAGTCAAGTTGTGATTGTACTGTTTATGTTTATCTAATATATCCTTTGTTTATGCGAAAAAAAGTAGCAATGTCTATTGCAGAGTCTGCTACACACGTAACATTCTTCTTTTTGTACTTGTCTAGCATTCAACTAACAAAGAGTAATGTTGTAGTGAATCTATATTTATAATTTTTTTTTTTTGGGAAATAGAGCGCTTGTGAATACAAGAAAGAACTTTTTGTCATGTTTCCTGTATTTTGATTGAGGTAAAATATATTCGTTTGCCTATTGAAGAACTAAATAAAATGAAATGGTGTTACTTTCTTTTGAAATAGGATATTACCATGCAATAAAGTTTTCATGTTCACATTTTCATGTATTTCAGCCACGACTGTGAAAGAAGGATTTGCACTTTCCTGTTAGCATTCATGCCCTTGCATAGCTATTGCATATTTTTATAGAACTCTTTGAGAACAGGATTCCCAGGAGATATTAAATGAGGCTGGACATGGAAGAAATGCCTAGAAATAAGCCCACTCTCCTGTCAACTTAATCAGCTCAATAAATTTACTGAATTTAGCAGTGCAGACCTCTGGGAATGTGTTTTGATCGAGCATATGGTACAAATATCAGCACTGCTTTTGAAATCAATTGAGAGAAGAAACTTATAAGATCCTAATAGGTGTATTCTTGACAGTTAGAACTTAGAAGTGCTGGATTTGATATCACTTGAAAGAGAAGAAAATTGATAGCAAAAGCGAGGTTCCCGGCTTATGGTGTAATTTTGTGCTACACAGTGGGGAACAGAAAGCAGAATTGAAACATGCAGCAAAGGTAGAGGTCCCTTAGCTGCAGAGTACTTGAAATTATGGGCGGATGCCCCTGGCATGCAGCTTTACACTCTGAATTCTGTGACGATATTTGCTTAAAAAATCTTATTAAAAACATTTGGAGTTACCAAACAGTCACTTGTTCAAAAGTTTAGGTGGATAGAAAATGGTAAATTTGATTATTAAGAATAATTATTATTTTATTACTTCTCTACACATGTATGATTTTTATCTTTGAGTAGTGTTAATTACACACAAATTATTTTACACACCCCAAAAAGTAACTAAATCATTGTGCTTTTTTCAGTTGCTTTTTGAGGTATATAAAATTGTGTAAAACAGTTTATGTGCAACAAGTTTAACCCTTTATATGTATTTGGAAATCAGAGTGAAAACAAGGTTTGAAAGCAGGACCAACTTATCTAATATCAAGATAAACTATATATTATTTATCCAAAAAGATTAAGCAAATAGGAAATGTTGATTTCAATAGCTTAATCATTATTCTAAAAGGAGTTCCAAACGCGCATCAATCAACCAAATTTAGCTTCTGCTATTCAACCTGACGACAAGTATGCACCCCTTGTTGTTTGAGATCTCAGTTGAGTAAATTAACGTTTTCCATGGAAGTAGACAAGCAATCAAGCTTTTGTTTCCCTAGTAATCGCACTTACTTCTCTCTCCAGTGTGTGTCAATTATTTGTTTGTCCTCTGGTATCTTACGGCTGACTGAAATTCCTGCACGCTTATATTTGTGATTGTTCGGAGTGGAACATTCTCAATCACCATAAAAGATAGCTAGATTAGGAACCTTGCTCTCTAGACTCTGGAGCTTAACTTTTTTATTTTTTATTTTAGTTCTAGTCAAAGTCGATAGGCACATGAAAGTTGGTAATTTTACTTACTAATAGTCTTTAGTTCCAACATTTTGGTCAGTTGGCACCGCTTGGTGTCTCCAACAAAGATGTTAGCATTCAACTCCACCCCCACCTTAACTTTTATTGTGGTGATTATTATTATGTCCATATTGGTTGTTGAACTGTTACTTTTGGGTTTAAGTGACAATTAATCTATAACTTAGCTCCACTGGAATCAATCAAGATTTATTTCATTGGTAAACATGAAACAAGTGGCAGAAAGTGCATACTACATACCAAGGTAACAGCAAAATTTGCCAAATAACACCTAAATGAAGTTATTTAGTTATGTAGCATATTTTTGGAACTCGAGTTTGAGCTGAACTTGAGTTTGTCAAACTTGAGTTCCAAAAGTGTGCTATATAACTAAATAACTTCATTTGGTACTATATTCTCCTAAAATTTTTCTTAAATTGTGCTATAGAGCAAATTTTGCCCCAAGGTAACCAAATTCAAGTAGGAAATGGAACTAGAGAAAAATGGAAAGTGATGAGGATAAAATTAGTCAGGTGAGGGTGACGGTCCAAGCTGGACAAGCGTGACGGGATAAAACTATACCGACGGCATTATTTCCAGGCTGATGGAGGAATGTAGGAAGAGCACATAAAACTGGCCATCCTGAAGAGTGACGGAGACTCCTGATGAGGATAAAAGGAGAGCCTAACCGTGACGGACATAAAACCGACGGTTTAATACATTTCCTTTGGTCGTAACAGACGGTGCTTATGCTGACGGTCATAGGATCAGCGGACTCCGTGGTTGACGGCTCAAATGCTGACGGCATAACAAAGGTGACGGAGGTAAATTGAAGCTGACGGACCGGGCACAAGTTTACTTGCTTCCCACGCTAGATAATATTTAAAGGATCCCCATAAGGAAAAGATCCCGTAAAATACGCTCAAAAGGACTCCTATAAGGAAAGGACTTCTACTCCAAGGTAAAGAGGTCAACCTTCTACTAGTATAAAAGCCCAAGCATCCTCACAAACTGGGGTACGCATAATTTACCATCTCTAGCACTCTAGAGTAGTGAGAATAGTACTGACTTGACCTTCGGAGGGTGTTTGGCCGGTACCACACCGGTACTCTCTGCTAGGTTATTCCCTATTGTTGTGCAGGTGCCGTTGGCGATCGTGCGAGGAACGTGTGACTCACTGGTGGTATTATTTCCGACATCATCAGTTGGCGCCGTCTGTGGGAAACGTTGTAGCGCATTCTCGCTTCCTACACACAAGAGTTACATGGTACTCACTCGTTCAATGGCGACCATCAACGACGTTCAAGAAGAAGAAACCCCTATGACTGCTCTTGAGCGACAGGTCAGGACACTCGCCACAGCCGTGGAGCGCCTCACCAAGCAAAACCACGACCTAGAAGAGCAACTGCGCCAGAAAAATGTGGCGGCCAATAACGAAGGAGCGGACCAAGAAGGAACCAGCGCTGAAAGGAGGACTCACGAAGGACCACAGGAGAGCAACGCCCCGAGCAGATCAAGGCGACGGGACACTAACATCCCTTCCCTGACAGATACGGCTCCACCACCCGTCAGCGCTGAGATGCAGGCGATAAAGGAACAGATGGAAGTGATGATGAACGCTCTCAAGGGGCGAGTATCCAGTGATCTTGACGACCTTGTCAACCGGACTGACTCGCCATTTACGACAACCGTCAACTCCTTCCCCCTGCCGAGTAAGTTCCGCATGCCAAATATGGATATTTACGACGGAGTCAAAGACCCTCTGGATCACCTAGAGACCTTCAAGACCCTGATGCACCTTCAGGGAGTGGCAGACGCAATCATGTGCAGGGCCTTTCCTACAACCCTAAAGGGCGCAGCACGGATTTGGTTCAGCCGGCTAGCACCCAACTCCATCAGCACCTTCAAGGAGCTAAGCGCTCAGTTCACTACGCATTTTATTGGGGGACATCGGTATAAGAAGTCTACGGCTTGTTTAATGAATATCAAGCAGCGAGAGGAGGAGACGTTAAGAGCCTACATATCACGCTTCAACAAGGAAGCGCTCTCGATTGACGAAGCCGACGACAAAATACTGGTAGCAGCATTCACAAATGGGCTTAAGGGAGGCAAGTTTTTGTTCTCCCTATACAAAAACGACCCAAAGACCATGTCGGAGGTACTTTACAGGGCCACCAAGTACATGAACGCTGAAGACGCGCTGTTAGCCCGTGAAGATAGACCTAGGAAAAGAGAGAGACAGGAGGAACCCCGACGGGACCAGGGGCGGAAGAAAGGCAGGATGGGAGACCGAAGAGAAGAGAGACGTCCAAAACCCATGAGCGGAAGGTTCACAAATTTCACCCCGTTAACCGCTCCGATAGACCAAGTCCTAATGCAGATTAAGGATGAAGGGGCCCTGACGTTTCCGGGAAAGCTGAAGAGTGATCCCAACAAAAGGTCCAGAGAGAAGTATTGCCGCTTCCACCGTGACCATGGTCACGACACGGCCGATTGCTACGACTTGAAGCAGCAAATCGAAACCCTTATCCGACAAGGAAAGCTGTAGAAGTTCGTCAGCAAGGAGAAAGCGGGTTCCCCCGCACAAGACCAACACCCCCGCCGGGACAATGAGCGACCAAGGCCTCCGATTGGAGATATAAGGATGATTATAGGAGGAATGGCCGCCGCCGGGTCGTCCAAAAAAGCCCGCAAGACCTATCTTCGGATGGTACAAAATGTTCAGCTGACGGGAGTTGTGCCGAAGATGGCGCGAAGAGAAGGTCCCGTAATCAGATTCTCAGAAGAAGACGCGCAACGCCTTCACCATCCGCATGACGATGCGCTCGTCGTCAGCCTGCGCGTGGGAGACTACAACATGCACTGGGTGCTGGTCGACAATGGCAGTTCAGCAGATATTTTGTACTACACGGCGTTCCAGCAGATGAGGATCGACAGGGAGCGATTGATCCCAACGAACGCCCCGCTTGTTGGCTTCGGCGGGAGCCGGGTATTCCCATTGGGCGCAGTCACATTATCCGTCATCATAGGCGATTACCCTCAACAGATAGCCAGGGACGTGACGTTCTTGGTAGTCGATTGCTCATCAGCCTACAACGCTATCCTCGGGCGACCCACGCTCAGCTTATGGAAGGCAGTAACTTCCACCTACCACCTAATGATAAAGTTCCCAACTGATTACGGAGTAGGCGAACTGCGCGGGAGTCAGATGGCCGCGCGCGAATGCTACATAGCCATGATGGAAATGGAGGATCAGGTTCAGGCTTTAAGCATAGAAGAGTGCCGGACGGTAACAGAGTCGGTCGAGAAGTTGGAAGAGATACCCCTTGACAGTTCCAATCCTAGTCGAACGACCAAAATTGGAACGCTCGCTAACACCACGATCCGTCAGGAGCTCATAACCTTCCTCAGACGCAATCGGGACGTATTCGCGTGGGATCATGAAGATATGCCGGGAATAGATCCTTCAGTCATGGTGCATAGGTTGAACGTATCGCCCGCCTTTCCACCTATTAGACAAAAGAAGAGAGTGTTTGCCCCCGAGCGAGACCGAGCCATAGCAGAAGAAGTCAGAAAGTTACGAGAAGCAAGTTTTATTAGAGAAGTATACTATCCCGACTGGTTAGCGAATGTGGTGATGGTCAAGAAGGCAAGCGGGAAATGGCGGATGTGCGTGGACTTCACCGATCTCAATAAGGCCTGCCCCAAGGATAGCTACCCCCTCCCGAGGGTCGATATCCTAGTAGACTCCACGGCTCGACACCAGCTGCTGAGCTTCATGGACGCCTTCTCGGGGTACAACCAAATCCGAATGCATGAAGCCGACCAAGAGAAAACGTCGTTCGTAACCAGCCAAGGCCTCTTCTGTTACAAGGTGATGCCCTTCGGCCTAAAGAACGCAGGCGCAACATACCAGAGACTCATGAACAAAATGTTCGCGCAGCAGATTGGGAGGAATGTCCAAGTCTATGTGGACGACATGTTGGTGAAAAGCCGAAGGGAGGAAGATCATCTAGGAGATCTCAAAGAAACATTCGACACACTTCGCTCCTACAATATGAAGCTCAATCCAGGAAAGTGTGCCTTTGGAGTAACGGCAGGAAAATTCTTAGGATTCATGGTGTCTCAGAGGGGCATTGAAGCAAATCCGGACAAGATCCAGGCCATCCTGGATATGGCACCACCAAGAAATGTGAAGGAGGTACAAAGCCTCAACAGAAAGATAGCGGCACTAAACAGGTTCGTGTCTAGGGCTACGGACAAGTGTTTACCCTTCTTCCGAACATTGAAGAAATCCTTCGAGTGGACTGACGAATGCCAGCAAGCGTTCGAAGAACTGAAGGTTTACCTTTCCTCCCCACCATTACTAAGCCCGTCGCAGCCAGGAGAGGAGCTTTTTCTCTATCTAGCCGTCTCCCCCGCGGCAGTTAGCGCGGCCCTGATCAGAGAAGAGGTGAAAGTACAAAAGCCCGTGTACTACGCAAGCCGAGCGCTTCATGGGGCCGAAGAAAGATACCCGCCCATGGAAAAACTTGCCCTTGCATTGATCACGGCAGCCCGCAAGCTCAAACCGTACTTCCAAGCCCATACGGTGAACGTTTTGACTGATAAGCCTTTAAGGCGAGCAATGAGCAGTCCCGAGGCCGCGGGACGATTGGCATTATGGGCTATAGAACTGAGCGAATTTGATATTCAGTACCGCCCACGGACTGCCATCAAGGGACAGGTCGTCGCCGACTTTATAGCTGAGTTCACTCATGATGAAGACAAGGGGGCAGCAGAATCCCCTCAATGGAGTATATATACGGACGGGTCATCCAATAGGCAAGCCGCAGGGGCCGGCATTGTGCTATTATCGCCCGAAGGGGACGCCATCGAATGTATGGTCCGTCTCGACTTCCCTGCCACCAACAATGAATCAGAGTATGAGGCTCTGATAGCAGGGCTTGACCTCGCCAAAGCGGCAGGAGCCGCGAGGGTAGTCATCTACTGCGATTCACAGGTCGTCACTAACCAAATCAATGGAGACTATGAGTGCAAGGGCGAAAAGATGAAGAAGTACCTTGGTGAAGTAAAAGCGAGAGTGGATGACCTAGAAGTTAAAGTTGTCCAAATCCCTAGAGAAGAAAACGAGCGGGCCGATCGCCTAGCGAAAGCCGCCTTAGCAGAACAAATGGTCATCCCTGGTAATGTACTCTCCTTCATACAGCTTTCTCCGCTAATAGACCTCAGCAACATGCAGGAAATATGCTCCGACAGAAGCTGGACGACGCCGTTAGTTTCATACTTGAGGGACGGGGTCTTACCAGACGAAAAGGAAGCCGCAAGAAGACTTAAGGTCCAGGCAGCGAGGTTCGTCCTGATAAAAGATGTCCTTTACAAAAGAGGTTTCTCCCGACCATATCTAAGATGCTTGGGTGTGGAAGAGGCAGACTATGTCATGAGAGAGGTGCATGAAGGAATCTGCGGAAACCACTCAGGGACCAGATCGTTGGTACACAAGCTTGTGCGAGCAGGGTACTATTGGCCCACTATGCAGAAGGACGCCGAAGCCTATGTCAGGGCCTGCGACAAGTGCCAAAGGTTCAGCAACATTATTAGGCAACCAACCGAAGAGCTGACCCCAATGACGGCCCCATGGCCGTTCGCACAGTGGGGCTTAGATATCATGGGACCCTTCCCTACAGCAGCACGACAGCTAAAGTTCCTGGCGGTAGGCATCGACTATTTCACAAAATGGGTGGAAGCTGAAGCATTGGCCACAATCACGGAGAAAAACGTACGAAGCTTTGTTTGGAGATGTATCATATGCAGGTTTGGCATTCCTAGAGTCTTCGTCTCGGACAACGGACGGCAATTCGACAACGACCCCTTTCGAGATTTCTGCTCACAACTAGGAATAAAGAACCACTATTCCTCCCCCGCCCACCCTCAAGCTAATGGACAAGTCGAAGTAACAAACCGATCCTTGCTCAAGATTATCAAGACTCGGCTCGAGGGGGCAAAGGGTATATGGCCCGATGAATTGCCAAGCATATTATGGGCTTACAGGACGACAGCAAGGACACCCACAGGAGAAACACCATTCCGACTGACGTATGGAGGCGAAGCGGTTATTCCAGCAGAAGTGGGGCTCACAAGCTACAGGGTGCAGAACCACGACGAAAACAAGAATGACGAGGCTATGCGACTACAGCTGGACCTGATAGACGAGATCAGGACAATAGCAGAACAAAGGCTCGCTCGGTACCAGGACCGTATGGCTAAACATTACAACTCCCGGGTTCGACACAGGGACTTCCAGGTTGGAGACCTTGTTCTTAGAAAGGTCATGGGCACCGCTAGGGACCCTACCCAAGGGAAACTCGGCCCCAATTGGGAAGGACCCTACAGAGTCACGTCGTGGCAGAGGAAAGGCACGTACCATCTAGAGACGTTGGAAGGAAAGAAACTGCCGCACCCGTGGAACACCGAGCACCTACGAAAATACTACCAGTAGGAGCGACAGCGCGAAGTTCAATTTTCTCTTATTTTATTTTACATTCCAGCAAGATTTAGTCTCACTCCTCAGAACTATCATTTACTTTAATCTTTTTTGCAACAATTCTTCTTTTTAGCCCAAGGGGCAGGATTTGGTTTTAATTACTTTTATTCGAATATGTGGTAATAAGAGGAGTCTTTCAGAAATTACTGAAGTGTATTTTTTCTACGGTCTACTAAACTCGTGGCCAAAACCGCTAAGTCCATAACATACGGACCAAAAAGATGTCAAAAGACATTCAAGGCTAAGGCCGACGGTCCAAAAGATGAAACAATCATCGTACGGACAGAGTCCTAAAAAACTAAGGACTAATAACGGTGTTAAATACACCAAGGCTTAAAAAGCTGACGGACCAAAAAGAATGTCAAAAGACATTTAAGGCTAAGGCCGACGGTCTGGAAAACCTAAAAAGCTGACGGACCAAAAAGAATGTCAAAAGACATTTAAGGCTAAGGCCGACGGTCCGGAAAACCTAAAAAGCCGACGGTCTAAAAGATGAAACAATCATCATATGGACGGAGTCCTAAAAAACTAAGGACTAGTGAAGGTGTTAAATACACCAAGGCTTAATAAGCTGACGGACCAAAAAGAATGTCAAAAGACATTTAAGGCTAAGGCCGACGGTCCGGAAAACCTAAAAAGCCGACGGTCTAAAAGATGAAACAATCATCATATGGACGGAGTCCTAAAAAACTAAGGACTAGTGAAGGTGTTAAATACACCAAGGCTTAATAAGCTGACGGACCAAAAAGAATGTCAAAAGACATTTAAGGCTAAGGCCGACGGTCCGGAAAATCTAAAAAGCCGATGGTCCAAAAGATGAAGCAATCGTCATATGGACGGAGTCCTCAAACCAAGACATACAATAATGAGTCATTAAAGCGACGGATTTAAGAGACTGACGACCTGAAAACAGAAACCAAAAGCGAGAGCTGTAAACCAACGGTCACCAAGCCGACGGAGCTTGGAGCCTAGGCGCGACATCATGCTAACAGGGGCTTCCAACAGTTCAAAATAGCTGACGCGATCCAAGTAGACGGGAATAATTACCAAAATTTCGTCTAAGACCACCTTCGACAAAGGAATATAAAAGCAACGGAATTTAAGCACAGCAAGAACACAAACAAATGCCAGAAGGAAGCAAAGGGAGCACTTAAAAATTGTTTAAAATTACAATTGTTCTCCAAAACAACTATTTTTACAAAATAAAAGCTAAGGGGCAGGAACGTCAGCATCCTTGCCGTCAGTTCGATGGTCTTCAACATCCACAGTCACGACAGGAGAGTTAGAAGCAGCAGGATTGGCAGCAGGCTGGGCTAGGACCACACTATCGTCGCGCCTCGGAGTAGGCTGACGGGAGATGTTGTCTCCGTCATCCATAGTGATCCCGGATAAATCCAACTCCGGGTAGGCCGATGCAACTTGCTGAAGGCAATCTTCAAAGCCGGTGCCGTAATATTCACCACACGAGTCAAAGAAGGGCTGCGACACTTTGAAATCTTTAATCGCGTCAGCCCCCGCCGTCTGCAGCTTTTCACCTAGAGCCGTCACCTCTTCCTGGAGCTTATCATTCTGACTACTGACTTCCATCAGCTTCTCCTTAACTTCCTGCAGCTCCTTGTTGAGGATACGGACGGCCTCCTTGTACTGGCCTTGCTGGTTCATCAGGTTGGTATTATGATTGCGAACTCGAGTGACGACCCCCTCCTTCGCAGCACAACGATCTTGAAGAGCCTTGACACGCACCAAGGCCTAAGAAAACATGTCCGTCAGTTGAAAAGTATACCAAAGCAAAGCAAAGCTTCTCCAAACAAAATTTTAGTGAACATACCCTGGTAAGGTCAAAAAGGGCTGACGCCCCTAATTCCTCCGTCCCCACCTGGTCACAAGGTTCAATATCCGTCGGTTTTATCAGGGACCCAACCTCCCCGACGGCATAATCCTTGTGAGTCAGGAGACGGCAGGGGCCCTCGCTGACGGGACCGGCGGAGGTCATCACCCCCTTGCCCGCACCATGACCGGGTTTGAGAAGGGACTTCTCCTTCAGTGGTTCGTCCCTAGGAGTGACGGCAGATTTCTTTGAAGGACGGCTGTCATCACCGTCAGGCTTCCTCTTCGTCACCTTGGCGACGACCTTTGGAGTTGACGAGGCCTCCCCTGCTGCCTCCTTGTTTTTTCTCTCCTCCTTCTGACGAGCTGCGGCAGCCCTTATCCTTTGCTTCGCAGAGTCCATTTCTACAACACAAAGAACACCGTTGGGGCAAATGACGGAGGAATAAAACTGACGGGATAAATAAAAGCTTACTTACGTCGGTGTGCAAACTCTTCCAACCTTCTAGCTTCCGCTGACGGATCTGGACCCCCACAATATAAGTGAAGAGTGTCAAGGGTGATCAAATCCCTGCACTTACGTTCTTCCAAAGGAATTTCCAGAATCCGTCGGATGAACCCCTCCTGCTCGTCGGTTATGCACGGACGGGTATATGCTGAAAGAAATAAAGTATTGTTAGCGTCGCCCCAAAAAACACACAAGCCTCATAGGTGACGGGATTAACCTGAATCCCTGACGAAGGCCCAGGTGTTGTCAAAGTAACCACGGGGCATCGTCGCCCACTCCTCCTGACGGCAAACCCAATCCGTCCCCTCAACGAAAAAATATCGACTCTTCCAGTTCCTATTGGAGTCTGGCATATCAGACACTAGCCTTAGCCCTTTCTCCCGGGCATTAAAATGATACGTCCCCTTAGACGAGGCGATATGGTGAGGCCTATAACAATAAAAGAATTCCCCTAATGTGAGCTGACGGTGTCCTCCACTAAGACTGCCCCAAAGGATTTCAGCTCCTATAAAAGTCCTCCAGGCGTTTGGGGCGATCTGGGTGACGGATATTCCAAGGAAGTCAGCAAGTTGACGGTGTAGGGCCGTCAACGGTAACCTCAGACCCGCAGCAAACATGGCATCATACATGCCAACGTCAGCTGTCCTTCCGGAATAACACCTCTCATCCTCTGTAGGGAGACGGAGGGGGATGTGGTCTGGGATTTGGTAACGGACCCGTAACTCCCTAAAAACTTTACCACTCATCCCAGGCGAAAATTTGTTGACGGCCCAATCCTCAGGAAGGATGAAGGGACGGCTATCTCCAGGACCCTCGGAGGTTCCTTCACTGGAACTCTCATCCCCGTCACTATCATCTCCGTCAACATCCACTCCATCCCCGTCGTTTCCATCCCCTCTTCCCTCATACTCATCTCCCTCGGCAAAACTCTTATCGTCGTCAGGAGATTGGGCTGACGACCCTCTCTCTGACGGAAGGGAGAAGTCTGACTCATCTCCAGAACCAAAGGTTTCGTCGTAGCCCGCTCCTTCGCGGACTGACGACTCCTCACAAGACGCGTTACTTGACATCTGACTACCTACAAGTGACGGGTTTAAGCTAAGTACCTAGGCTGACGACTGTACCAATGAGGCAAAATAAAAAAGGGAAAGAGGAAATGAAAACTTACCAGTATGGAGGCCTTCTGGGCGACTCTAAAAGGCAGCAACAGATAAGCCGACGGAAGTAAGGCTGACGAAGAAGGGCGACGGTCTTTCTCTCCATAAGATCAGCAAGAATGAAATAGTGAAAAATGAGGGGAAGCGCTGCTTATATACAAAAAAAATGGCGCGGAAGACGAGGCGACGTCTCGTCGAACGCAGAGCCAATAGGAGCAAGCCACCTGTCCAAGGCATTAAATGCACAAGATCCACGCGAACGATATCCCTATAAACCAACTCCATAACCCGTCAGTATAGAGTCTGACGGAGGTATGGAGTAGGGGGCAAGTGATGAGGATAAAATTAGTCAGGTGAGAGTGACGGTCCAAGCTGGACAAGCGTGACGGGATAAAACTATACCGACGGCATTGTTTCCAGGCTGACGGAGGAATGTAGGAAGAGCACATAAAACTGGCCATCCTGAAGAGTGACGAAGACTCCTGATGAGGATAAAAGGAGAGCCTAACCGTGACGGACATAAAACCGACGGTTTAATACATTTCCTTTGGTCGTAACAGACGGTGCTTATGCTGACGGTCATAGGATCAGCTGACTCCGTGGTTGACGGCTCAAATGCTGACGGCATAACAAAGGTGACGGAGGTAAATTGAAGCTGACGGACCGGGCACAAGTTTACTTGCTTCCCACGCTAGATAATATTTAAAGGATCCCCATAAGGAAAAGATCCCGTAAAATACGCTCAAAAGGACTCCTATAAGGAAAGGACTTCTACTCCAAGGTAAAGAGGTCAACCTTCTACTAGTATAAAAGCCCAAGCATCCTCACAAACTGGGGTACGCATAATTTACCCTCTCTAGCACTCTAGAGTAGTGAGAATAGTACTGACTTGACCTTCGGAGGGTGTTTGGCCGGTACCACACCGGTACTCTCTGCTAGGTTATTCCCTTTTGTTGTGCAGGTGCCGTTGGCGATCGTGCGAGGAACGTGTGACTCACTGGTGGTATTATTTCCGACATCATCAGAAAGGATCCTAGTCCATTGAGGTGGCATTACTGCTTGGGCACAATTTATTATACCATGCAACAAAATTTAGAAACTTAGTTGATCAAATCATGGAACTAGAGATTTCAAAGCAGCAACTGACCACTACTTAACCATACAAACTTGCAATGTATACAATCCTAATTAAATCACTTTTTGACACAAGAAAATTTGCCCACTTAAACCTAGATCCTAGCAATCAAACTGGGGTATATGTTTGAAAAGTTTGGTTTATACAGTGGATTCATCTAGCCAAAAAGAAAGGGGAAAATGGCTTTCTTTCTTTCTTTCTTTCTTTATTTATTTTTATAGTTATTATTATTATTATTATTATTATTTTTTAATGCCTTTGGTCCCTGAAAAATCAAAAGAATTTTAGTTTTATCCTTGTAAAATTTTGTCCCCATTTAGTCCTAATATTTTCCAAAAACTTTCTTCTATACTACCATGTCACATAGAATGATGGAAACTGTTAACATGTCCCTTTCTTATGATAATGTGACACATATAATGGACCCAGAATCATCGTCAGTAAACCCTACCTTTGATAAAGACCTAGACAGTACCACCTTTGTAAGACTATAGTTATCTTGTGGCTCACTCATCCCCCTTAAACAGTTAGGTGTCTGCTCATTTCGCTTCTTTTAAGTCTGTCATGTGTTGCAGCATCATAAAAGGGAAATGTCAGCATATACAAAGACCAAAGTGAATAGTTTTGAAAACATATGAACTAAATTGACACAGAAATTTTTTGGGGATAAAACAAAATTCAGGTTATTTTTCAGGGACCAAAGGCAACCAAGAAAAGCAAATAAAGATGAGGGTGGGTGTGGGAAAGTTTACACATTGGATTCTTCTTGATTTCAGCCCTATTTAGAAAAGATCTGCATATAAGCATAAATATCTTGCTTTACAGGTTTCTATCAATTAATAAGGCTACTTTGGTTATGTACATATGATATTATGCTACGCTGTGAACTTTGAAGGGAAAAGATGCTAATTCTAATGAACAATAACCTATACTAGCAAAAACTTAACCTTAGCAGCTTAACTACCAAGAACTTATAATTGTCTAATAAAAAAGTGTGTAATACAAGATTTCTGCTACACACCGTTCAAAGCTTTCCATGCCATGAACTGGTTAACAAACTGAAACAATAAAGGCAACTAGAACAACAATATGACCCCCACTCACAAATAGTATAGACATAACTTATATATGTGGTATACATATAACTTCTGGCCCCCGGATACTGAAACTCCATATGAAATTTAAGGATGAAAAGATCAGAAGAAGAAAAAGTTAATGTCTTCTCCTCCAAGCTCTTCCCTCTCACATCCATCAAAAATAGAAACATGATTAAAACTAAAGAGATGAAAAAAAAAAAAAAAAAAGCAAAATTGAGCCCCAAGTGCCCTGACTTATACACTTAGGTCAGGCAGACACACTCCTCTACATCTTTCACAGTTGCTTAGGAAAGGTTGGTGTTGAGGAAACTCCGATCTCTGGCTTTGCACCAAACTTGTAGTAGTTCAATTCCAAAAGAAAAATTAGAAGTTTAAGCAGACTTCAATTCTGTAGTCTGCATCTCATGCACCAATTCAAACAAACCATTACCAGGAATTTCCCTCTCCATCAAGAGACTTCCTGGGACTAGAAAGCATACATTTTGATGAGCTTTTTTTCCAATGTGCACTGTATGAAGTGGTTTATCCAACCACTTTCATCTGCAGAGTCATCCTGCTCACCTCGGAGAAAAGCAATCTGTATTTATCAAACACATTTATTAAATGCAAATTCAAACCTGGTCTGATATGAAGTAGAATTCCATTGCAGTTCTATATCAGATAGAATGGAAATACTAATACAATATAACAGGTAGTATTATAATATTACCTCTTGCTTCTCATTTGTGGTAGTCAACTTAAATTTCAACTTGGAGGATCGTCACTCATGTTCTTCACTCGGACTTCCACAGCCTTCAGATCTCGAAGATGTTGCAAGATTTCTTGAAGGAGATCCACTCCTTTATCTCCCTTCTTAATGGAGCTCATACAATGCTTTAGAAACTCCCTATCTGCTTCAAGAGCTTGTAATCTCTCATAAACATGATCCACTTCATCTTCAATGGCTAGTTTTTTGCCATCCAGTTCAAAATTGGATATGAAGGAGTTTTCCATATCAACATATTCAGATTCACCTTTTTCTTCGTATAATAACCCTTCGTTTTCATTATCGGTGGCATCCAACAAAGGAAGGAGGCTCTTGGCCATTGAACTCATTGTTTTTCTGTCTGGAAAATGTTTATCCTTTGGAAACTCATTTGAGATTTCATTTTCTTCTGGACTGGTAAATTCATGATTTTCCTCAAGCTCTTGAACACCATACATTGAGGTATGCTCAATTGACTTTTCATCTTCAAGAAATCCTTCATTATCACCCATTGTGATTAGCTTCTCCTCCAGTGCTTTGAGTTGATCTAGAATAGACAGCCTCTCTTCTTCAAATTCTACCAATGACTCATCAAGAGCACTCATATGTTTTACACAATCTAGTGCCATTTCTTCCAAATTTAAAACTTCATTATCAGGGCTGTTGTTTTGACTGCTATCTTGATGGCCATAGTAGCCATTATCTTCATCCCTTACATCACGATTCAGATCAATTGATAATTCATCACTGTCATCCGCATTGCTGCAAGAATTGCTGCAAGAAGCAGAAGAGGTTCTACTTCTTACACTTCCATCTTTAATTCTTCTCATGGTTCTTATCTTCTCTTTTGCCTCATAATCCAACACCTTCTTACGATATATTTCCAACTCCTTCTCTAGTTCTTGCTTCTCCTTCTCTCTCTTGATCATGAGCTCATTCATAAGTTGCAAAGCTTCCTGGTCATATTCAGCTTGTTCTTCCATCATCCTCTGGTATTGTAATGCTTCCATCTGCATTGCTGCTTTCTCTTCTTGAAGCCTGGTTATCATCGCCATTGTCTGGTTGGCAGCTATTGCAGATGCACTCCTCTCTTCTTCTAGTTCTGCATATAAAGCACTTAAAGTTTTTCTTTCAGCTTTTAGTGCTGCTTTCAGCCGATCAACAGTGGTAACTGCATCTCCACCTTCCATCTCACTTACCACGCTTCCATCGAGAGACTCTTCCGCTCCTGGTTCTCTCTTTTCAAATAGTAGTAGTTTCTTATGCAAGTAATGGAGACTGTCGAAGGAAGTTGGTGTATCAGGAAATTTGTCTTCCTCTATTTCATTTGGCTCCAAACACATGGATGAATGATGGTTTATCCCTTCTTGACTCTTTTCAGCCAATATTGTTTTTTCTTGCTGGGTAGCTTTCTCCATGGGATTTGGACCTAGTAAAATCAATTTTGTGTTAGAACCTATATTGCATTAACTAGTATCTTTTCTTAAAGTTGATCATCTGATAATTGGAGATAATTTCTATAGCTTACCGAGGTCATTCCGAACAATGTCTGGGGCAGTAGAAATTTCTACACCATCATCATTTGTGGAAGATTGATCTTGTAAGCATTGCAATGAAGAAATTTGTTGTTCAGCTTGAGGTTGGTCAGGGTCAGGGTCAGCGGCATGGTTAGACACTTCTGTGCCTATCAAGGTCTTGGCTGAACTTTGATCAGACAACAGATTTAAACAATCTGTTTCTTCTCCATGCGCTGCTTTTTATCAATAAATTGAAAGCATAAATGAGTATAGAGAACCAATGTTGGGGAAAACAGTCAAACACACAGATTGTAATGGAAAATTTCATAAACAAGAAGCAAGAATTTCTATGTACCTTTTGGATTATCTGGTTCTTTCATGTCTAATTTTTCAATTTTGAGGGATAAAGTTGGAGTTTCTTGAGTAATTTCAACTTGTCTACATCCTTCCCCGACCATATCAAGTTCTTCTTTAGTTGCCTCTGTACTCTCAGGCATAATTTGTAATGCTACCTCTCTTGAAACATTGAATTGAATTTCAATCCATGGCTCAGAATCAGAAACTCCATTTTGATGATCATGCTCTCTCAGATCTTCCTCTTTCAAGTTGCATAATCCTTGGTTTGCAGTAGTTGAAGAATCAATCAACTCCACTGGGATTAAACGATTAAACTCACAAGCAGTTTGATTTTTAAGATGCATATTTATGATTTCAACCGAGTAATCTTGTCCTGGGAAACACTGAATCATGGCACTATCTAAAGATTGATAAACAGAATTAGTACCATTTGTATCAAGTTCCATGGTGTTAATAGCACTCTCTGTTTCACCTTCATCTGCTTCTTTTTCATCACATTGCAAGTTCATTACAGACCTCGAAGAATCCTCCGTGATGTTAAAACTTCCGACAGCAGAAATTATCTCATGTTCATCTGCTATCCCTTCATCATCACCATCGCGGTCTTCTTCCTCATTGTCGCTATGGATCTCATTCTCAGTCACTCTCTGATGCGCCGGAGAACCAGATTTACTTAATTCTTCGTACTTCCCTTCATTGCTGTCATCGTCCACGGCTTCTATAACCAAATTGTCATTCTGGGTATAACTCAAAGCACCCCAAGAAGGCTTTAAAAGCCAGAAAGGAGGGTAGGGTTTGCAGCTCAAGCTCTCATCACAGCATGAACACCTGAAAATCTTTTCAACATTTTCAATATGGTTCTCACTCTCACTCACCCATGAAATAAAAGTAATCTTCTGTGTCCTTCCTACGTAGCTGTCACTGTTACTTGGCCGGGAAGCCAAGCAATTCTCGCACATATTCTGAGGTTCAGCCAACTTATGATGAGTGGAACAGTAGCTCAATTTGGAGATCTCAGTGGCATGAGTGTCACATACAAGATCTCTATAAGAGTTTGCATTGCTACCAGGCTCAAATATGTGATCAACTCTAGAACACCATAGGCAGGGTGGTTTTAGGCCAAAGAAATGGGTGTATTTCTTGATCAAATAACTGAACAAAGAGTTGAGGAGGAGAAGGGTTATCAAGATCCATTCAAGGACTGCATAGACTAGAATTACAATAATTTTGTGCGTGTTTCTATGCAACATGTTTGCAAACTTGTTGGTAGCCATAGATTTGCTATGTTTTCTTGTTATTTACACACAAACACAGACACACAAAAGGAGAGAGAGAAGGATGTTGTTCAAGTTTTGAAAGAAACCAGAACTGGGTTGGTGCTAGAGAATAGAAGCAGAGACGCTTTTCAGAATGTTGTAACAGTTACTATACCACACACTATATCATTAATTACGTTGGTCCGAGACTCTCAGTTGATATTGTAATTATACCATAATGCCATTAATATACACGTCTTTATCCATTGCTGGATGATGCTGATGATGATGCATAATCCAAAAATAATAAATACATCTAAAAAAAATTAAAAAAACACCTTGCTTGCTAAGAAACTTTTTCATGAAGTAAAGGGGTGCAATTTAATAGTATTAATAAATTAAATAATCTTTTCTCAAAAAGAAAAAAAAAAATTTTAATAATCGAAAGCCTTATAAAATAATTTGTAGGTTACCATTAGCTTCTAGAAAAGGAAGGAAGTCTAAAGGTAAAGATTATATCAAGAACTTTGTAACTCAATTAGTTGGCAACTCTTGATGTTTCCAACGAGACATCCACGATTCAAATCCTCATTTTCTCAACTATCGAATTATCAAAAAAGAAGAAGTAAAGATTATAGATTTTTTTTTCCTTATAGAATGCAACAATGATTCTGAATTTAATTGTAGACAATCTATTCCTTTCGTGTCATTTTTTCAACGAATGAAAAACAATTTGTATTATTAATTCCTTTCATGGGATTCTAAATTGTTTGATTTTTGTTCTCGTAAAGTGTTTTGGCAAGATAAATAATCTGATTTTTGCTGGTGTACAGTGTTTTCACGTGATACATTATTTTTCTATCAAGAATCTTTAAGAGTTGAACTTTGTATACTTAAGATTTTTATTTATAGAGATACTTTAACCTTGATCCCTAACAAGACTTTTCTCTGTTCTATATACTTATGTATTGTAATAGTTTTTGTACATGCTTTGATATAATAGTTTCTAGGTCATTTACCCGAGTACATAGAGATATGGGTTTGCATCTTAGAGAAAATTGTAATTTGGGTCCATAAATTATGTTTTAAGGTTAAATCCGTCCATAAAATATTAATTTGCATCATGAGAGTGTTGAGAGTTCTAAAAAAAGTTCAATTATCCTTGCCCTCACTAAAAATAAGTAATTTCTATGGAATTGGTGATTCAATTATAATTAATGTTAATCCTTGTTAATAAGACCAAAGAAGTTTTTTTTTTTTTTTTTGGAAAAGGATAAGACCAAAGAAGTTCAAAGACACAATTTTGTATGATTTTGGCAATTAGCTTTGACATAAAAGAAAATATAAATAACATTGAACAATTTTCAAAAATTTCAAATACAGTACTAGATTGACACAATCAATAGTTTAAAGACTAAATTATACCATGACACATAGTTCAAGGAGTAAAATTGTAATTTGACCTAGATTTTATTTATAATCCATTTAATAACCCAGCAACATTTTACCTAAATGATTTCTAGGCCACCACCCATTATATTCAGAGAGGGAAAAAACAGTATATTACATGAAATATCATCATTGTAGTACATAAAAAAAAAAGAAAAAAAAGAAGAAAGTATTTTCAAGGAAGATAGAGAAGTAACACCGGGGCTATTGTTGCAACCAAACATTACCCAAATCAGTACACCCATTTTGATTTGGGCTACACCACGCGCAAGAAGTGGCCCACCGCCATCCATGTATTATGAATAAGTTGGTGGGCCATAACTGTAAAATTGTAAAGTAAAAAATAGGCCCACCAGTGATGGCACAATTAGACAGACGCTCTTCTCAACTAAGCTGTGGGGATTTATTTCTTTAATCCATGTAGTCAATTTTCTAATCTACATTTGCTGTCCTCACAAGAGTTCATACCTGATCAACTAAAAATTTATCATACTTTTTTGGATTTTTCTTTTTTTAAATAAAAAAATGTATAACATACATCAATTATATGTAACTTGGGATACTAAATTTGAAAAGAAAAGTGAGTGGGAGGGAATGATGATCCAAGGTTGTCACACAGTGGTAGGCATGATGTAAAGGCTAAGAAGAAAGAAAAAGTGAGGAGAAAAAGGAAATGGGTGTGGATCAAATTGGGGGGGCTGTGATAGTGATTTGAGAGCCTTTGTATGAATAAAGCTGGTAATAATGTTTGTGGGATCAAGTTCAAAGTCTCCCTTCTTGCTTTTGCTTTTCAAAAGTTCATTCCCGGGTTAAAGAAAAACCTAAGAATATTAATAAAAGGATCTACCTAAAGCTTACTATTATATATATACTTTTTTTTTTTTTTTTTGAGAATTCTAAAGCTTACTAAACTAAACCTTAATTAATGAAAACAAAACATAACTAAAGAAAAACAAAGAAAATAATGAAAGGGTAGCAAGTACCATGAATAGATAATTCTTAGATTTTGATTAGTACTAGGCTTGTGTGAAGTATAGTTTAATTCAAAACTACATGTAAACTAATGTAAATATTTCACTTGTATAAATTTAAAATAGATAATAATATAAATGATAATAAGTTAATTGAAATTAAAAAATAAAATAGATCAAAACAATATATATATATATATATATATATATATATAAAATAGATAATAATTTATGCTTTGTGGAGAGTGCACATTATCAAAATTAGAATATATAATAGATTATAAAATAATTAATAATAAATATTGATTTTTTAAATAAACAATTATTGAATCTTTTAGTAATTGAACTCTAATCAAAGTAATATATTTATAATGTACCACAAGACGAAAGCATGGTGTACAATGTGTAATACTAACATTAAGCCCCATAACACAAGTACTACTGTAAGGCCAAACTTTTACTATGAAATATTAAAATAAAATTTATGGTAAAACATTATGATATAGAATTAATAAAAAAAATTAGAATTTTTTTTTAATCAAAGTAGTATTTTTAAATTTCTTAAAACTTTGATAATAAAGTTTCAATGAAAACAAAGCTGATAGGTGCCTTGGTTTGATAATAAAAAGAGCAATTATGAAAAATGAATGTCATAAGTTGATACTCTATATAAAAAAAAAATGTTATAGTCATAACATATGAGACACAAATTTTATTTTATATACACATATATAAGCATACATGGACCATACAACTCATGGAAACTCGCTATCTAGTGACACAGCTAAGAATGTACTAAACCTCGAACATATATGACTAACTTTTGATCTCTCTACATACTCAAGTCCCTTTAATCTTAAAAATGAAAGGTGATCTCTTTTATTTATTTACTTATTTATTTTTTAAAATTTTTTATAAAGAATTTTTGTTAACCATCTTTTGATTTTAGGGGATCTTAGGTGATTTGTGGGCCCAAAATAATGACCATCTTGCCACACGAGATGGAGCCCACCATGTTGTGGGACCAAATGATGTTGATGGGGTTGCTCCATTCCAATACTGTAATCACTCAGCCCATATTGGAATTCAAGAAGGCGGTATATTCATGCATTACACACAGGCACTCAGCCTAACAATATGGAAAATGTAGCTTATTTCATGGGCCCATTCATACACTAGTCAGGTAAGTTGGTGGTCTTGTCCTCCCTGTATGCAAAATCTGTGATATATATATATATATATATATATATATATTAGTGGGAGAAATTGAGGCACTTTAGCAGACAATTTTGCAGGTTTTGGTATAAAAGCATCAGTGAAAAGGGTTATGGCACAGAGAAATTAGACGAAATCTAAATGCTCAGTTGGATGGACCTTTGAAAAGGAGACCTGTGAGTTTCGTAATCACTAATCACACTTCTGTCAAACATTACTTTGTCATTGTTCCCTAGTATGCTTTGATGTGCATAACACAACTTGGCAAAAAGGCAAAACCTTAAAAAAGATGATTACTTCAGATGGGAGGCAAAACCTCAAAAGGATAATTACTTCAGGTGGGACGTTAAATGTGCAAAATTCCAGTGTCGAAACCAAAAGGGAAAACAAAATGTCATGCAAGACTAGCCATCTTAACCAAATGCAATTCTTTAAGTTGCCCCCTCTAATATGCATGAGGACCACAGTCTCATCATTCATCCAAGTAGAAGTTGTCGTGATTCATGATATTGCATACATATAGAAGCTCCACGCTCTGTATAGTGGATGAGTAAGAGCCTTTTCACTCCAGTCCTGGGGCATCAATGCCACCAGTAAAAACTCTAAAGATTAAAGAGAAGAAAGAATGTCCATATACTTACAAGCAAGGGAAATTGGAGATTAATTGATAAATAAGCTAATTTATAATATAACAGCATTTTCCTTTACATCAGTACTAATCACTTTCTAATGATCAGAGGGTTTAACCTACTACTGAGACCTTCATGTAAATACCTACAGTCAGTAGTTTAAATAGAAGTACTTCAATGTGTATCTGTATCATCATCTGCTCTTTGACTATCTACTTCCTCCATGGTCTCCTGGTTCATCATAAACCTCCAGCTGTCTCCTTCATTTATCTCCCATTGTTTCTTTAGTTCATAGATAGCCTTGGATGCCGCAATAGCAATTGCTGGGTTACTATCTTCCGCCAATCTCTAAAGAGAAGGGAACCAGAAACATCAGTTTCTGCCAATAAGTGTACAAAAGTATTACTGTGATACTCAGAATCAACTACCTGTAAGGCTCCCATGCCTGCATTTCCAAGAGTCCACATGGATGGGGCTGCTGCCAATGCATTGGCAACGGCTTTTCTATACCACAAAATAACAAGGAAGAATAAATTACTCACAAAGTAAGGTATACTAATAATATCTCAATTATGAAAGTAAATGTTTTTACCAGAATACTTTCAGGTTTCCATCTTGGTGTTATATTGCTATATAACCGAAACTTCCTTCAGAATTTTGTCAAACATGATACCATTGACCAATGTGGCTAATAAACTTGTGCTTACCTAAGTACTGCTACTTTGCAGCCATTGCGATTATCATTATGGGATGACAAAAATATTGTTCAAGTGCAGCAAAAGTGACCGCTTATGGCCATGCTGCTGATCTATGTGCAGAATAATGTTCATGCTTACAAGAAGTTTTAACAGGATTGGGCTGTAATATTACAATATAATATAAGAAGCTATGCATAATTAGCTCACCTAGTATTGACATCAGGAGAACTTGAACACTCTGCCAATAGTGAGACACTACTTTTACCATCCATTGCATCGAGATCTATAAGAGTTGCAATCAACAGCTCAAGCTGCTCCAGATAGTAAATAGTAGTCAATAAACAGATACTGAAACCATAATAACACTAACGGTCCCTCAGATCAGGGGCATGAATACAAGGAAATTTGAACCTCTTCAGGATCAGTATAGTCAATCCCATCAGCTTCAGAGAGTACAGATGCCATACTCCAGTAAGCTTCCTGCACATTATGAAACGAAACCATACAAAAGTCATAATTCCTGATGCAACTGATGGTTAAAAGTGTTATAAGCCATAACAAAGAACCTGAATAGCAGCGATACGATCAGTTGACACTTCTCCAGGGAAGAAATCAAGAGTTTTCCCATTCTTTTCAAGCATTATACGCCCCATCATGTTGTTGCCTGATAGAGATCCTTTAGACTGACGCAGAGGACTGGATTGAACATATTAGAAATTAGGGTTTCAAGGCTGTTTAATTTATCACCTCCTGCAGGGGATGAGGTGAGGGGTAGATAATACTAACTGGGGGAAAAAAACTTACAATTTGTACATCTTGCTCACCATCATGTCATGGATATTTTTTATCAACTGCATATTCACAAAACAGGAATGAAATATAACCTTAGAAGCAAAAATAAGAATGTCCATAATATTATTCAAAATAAAAAAGATATGATAAAGATTAGTATCAAGCAAATCTCCATCATGACGAATGAAAACTATGAATAAGAGATCATCCTATAAATTATCCCATTCATAATCAGCATCAAAGAATAGAACAGTTGACCTCCAAAGCCATTAGTGCATCTTCCATTGCGCGTTGTTTTGCACGGAAGTCAGCAAGTCGCAAATCAGCCTGAAAATGAGTCAAATGGTGGCATAAATATGACTTACATATAACATGTATTACTTGTGACAGGTTTTTTTTTTGGGAAGTGGGGATGGAAGGAGCTAAGAAATTTTATTCAAGCAACAAAGTCCAAATAAAGTACTGCTATCATATTACTCACAACAGTAATATTCAAACACATTAAACACACATATTTGCAAGTATTCTATGTGCATCAAAGCACACCACCATGTGTAACATCAGGAATAATTTTTTGATCATATCCCCTTCCCATTGCCCTTCTCACCTAGACCTAGTTGGTTCCTCTGTTTAATTCACTTTTAGCATTTCATGCAAACCATGTCTCCCTTTTAATTAGGCTCCTCTAATTATGTTGCAAATTGTATCATTTCTATAATCTATTGCCAACATCTCTAACTCCATGGCACATTTCCCATGTTACCAACCTAGTTGCCTCTTTCTTGTGTTGTATGGGTGCTTCTAACAATAACTCTAGGTACAAAAAATTTCACAATTGCCAAGGCGGCAAATTGTTTTTTTTTTTATTTTTTTTTTATAAGTAAGAAGAGAATATTATCAATAAAAGAATAGCAAGAAAAACACAAAGAGTTCACGGTAGTGAACAAAGGAATAAAAAGATAGAAGCAGCCCCTAACTATTCTAATAGACGAAAGAAAACCCATAAGGGTAGAACAATCCGAGAAACCCCAACATCGAGACCAATCAAAGAGGGTCCGCTGGCAAAGCTCTAATAGCTGAACCACAGTTTTCCCCTCATCCTCGAAAGACCGCCGATTTCGTTTAGTCCAAATAGTTCACATTAAACAGCTTGGAACCAAATCCCAAATCTTAGAACTAGGCTTCCCCAAGCCAATGATACAAACAAAATAATGAGTCCACAACTGAACTTGGCATGATCCAATTGATCTCAAACAACCGAAGCATATACATCCACAAAGAATGAGCCATCAGATAAAAAAGTAATGTGATCCATAGATTCCGCATTACAACAGCACATACAACAACGATTTGCCAAAAGGCGACCACGAAGAATAAGATTATCCAAGGTTAGAATCTGACCATGAGCTGCTGTCCACATAAAAAAAGTCACCCTTTTAAGAACCTTAACTTTCCAAATGCCCTTCCAAAGGAAAGTGGAAGGAGTTGCATTTTGAATCTTATGATAAAAAGACCGAGCATCAAACTTCCCACTTCCATTAAAATCCCAACAAAGCTTGTAACACCCTCCACCCCTAGGAATACGAGTTTGGATGAAATGAAGAAGGGAGTAGGAAGCCACCAACTCTCAATCATTGAATTCCCTATGAAATCTTAAACTCCACACTCTGTCATTATCACCCACTGGAGGGCTTTAACACATCAAAAATATAAGCCTCCTTATTGGCTGAACACAAAAATAACTGAGGATAAATAATTTTAAGAGAAACATCCCCAGTCCACTTATCATGCCAAAAAAGAATACAAGAACCATCCCCCACCACAAAAGAGAAATGCCTAGCGAAAGTTTCCCACCCTTCACTAATACTCTGCCATAACCCGCAACCATGAGCCCTATTACAAGTTCTAGTGCACCAACCCCCTTTTCCCTCCCCATATTTCATGGCAATGACCCATCGCCACAGATGAGTGGTTTCATGGCCATACCTCCAAAGCCATTTCCCTAATAGGGTCTGATTAAAAGATGCCATCTTCCGAATTCCCAAACCACCCAACTCACGCGATAAGTAGACCTTTTCCCAATCCACCAAAGGATATTTGAAACACTCAACTGATGAACCCCACAAAAAGTTCCTCTGAATGCGTTCCAATCTAGTCGCCACAGCTTTAGGGATAGTAAAAAGGGAAAGGTAATAAGTTGGAAGGCTTGAAATGGTACTTTTCAGCAAGGTGAGTCTACCACCCTTTGACAAATAAAGCCGCTTCTAGCCTGAAAGCTTCTTTTCCATCCTCTCAAGGATCGGATTCCAAATAGAAGCTATTTTATACAAAGTTCCCAATGGCATATCCAAGTAAATCATAGGCAAACTGCCCACCCTGCATTGAAGAATATTAGCCAAAGACTGAATGTTACGCACCTCCCCAATAGGGACAATTTCACTTTTCCCCACATTCACATTCAAACCAGTAAAAGCTTGAAAACAAGACAAAACCAGCCTAATAGAAATAATCTGCTCTCTAGAGGCATCATAGAAAAGAATGGTATCATTAGCAAATAAAAGGTGAGAAACACAGACACCAATAGAATTAATAGGACCTACATGAAAACCCTGAATGAAACCACCTTCCTCAATTTTCTTCAGGATACGACTTAAAACCTCCATGATCAAAAGAAAGAGAAGGGGAGACAACAGATCACCTTGTCAGAGACCTCTAGAGCTACCAAAGAAACTAGCAGGAGATTCATTCACCAGAACTAAGAAGCGAACAGTAAAGATACAAGTCTTCCATCTCCTTCATCTATCCCCACAGCCCATCCTCTCCAACAAATAAAACAATGTGTCCCAATTCACATGATCATATGCTTTCTCAATGTCTAACTTACACACCACCCCCGGAGTACGACACTTCAGTCTACTATCTAAACATTTATTAGCAATAAGCACTGAATCCAAAATCTGTCTGCCACCAACAAAAGAATTCTGAGACTCCGAAATAAGGTTATCCAGCACCCATCTCAATCTGTTAGCTAAAACCTTAGACAAAAGCTTATACACACTGCCCACTAAGCTGATAGGCCTAAAATCTTTGATATTCAAAGCATTATTCTTCTTGGGAATCAGAGATAGAAAAGAAGCATTCAGAGACCATTCAAACTCTAAGCTCCTATGGAAATGATCAAAAAAGGCCATGACATCTATTTCCACTACACTCCAGCATTTTTGAAAAAATGCCATAGTGAAACCGTCAGGACTTGGGGCTTTATCACCCTCCATCTCTTGAAGAACCTTTACCACTTCCTCCTTAGAAAAATCCCTCTCTAATTCAAGCCACTCAGCCTCCTCAATTCTAGCAAACTCTAATCCATCCATAGAAGGGCGCCAAGTATCAGACTCAATATACAAACTCTAATAAAAATGGACCACCTTAGACCGCACCTCTTCCTCATCCTCATAGAGGACACCATCCACCTCTATGCCCCGAATATGATTAGTTATTCTATGGGAGTTTGCAACCCGATGAAAAAAACGAGTATTATTGTCCCCCCTCCTTCACAAATAAAATCCGAGACTTTCGTCTCCAAGAAATCTCCTCCAAAGAGGCAAGGTGTGCAATCTCACCTTTAATACGAGTTTGATCCTCCTGAGAAAGGCTTGACAAGTCCTCCCTAGCATCCAAACCCAACAATTCAGATAAAAGACATTTCTTCCTAAAGGCCAGATCCCCAAATTCCTCCTTATTCCACTTTTTCAAATCTTCTTTAAGAACTTTTAATTTATGAGCCAGAATAAAGCTAGGAGAACCCGAAAAACAATACCCATTCCACCATTGCCGAACCCTCTCTACAAACCCTCTTCTTTCAACCACATATTCTCAAACTTAAAGGCACTCCGACCTTTATTAACACTACCAGCCACCACCAAAAGAGGACAATGATCAGAAACTAAATGAGGGAGTACACTTTGAGACACGTTTCCAAAGTGATCTACCCAATCCATCGATGCCAAGGTTCTATCAATTCTTGACATATAAACTGTCCCTGAATCTCTAAACCAAGTAAACGAAGTCCCTTCAAGAGGTAAGTCCACAAGGTAATTAGCTTCAATGAAGTCTGAAAAAGCAAACATAGCCGGACTAAAAGCCTCACAACCAAACCTCTCACTCGAATATCGAATGATATTGAAATCCTCAAAAACACACCATGCTATATTCCACCTGGAGTGCATCCTTGTAAGCTCCTCCCACAGAGCACCCCACTGATTATCCTCATTAGGCCCATACACTCTTGAACAAGCCCATGCAAAATCATCTACAACCCCCTTCAGTAAAACATTAACAGAAAACAGACCAACAACACAATCAACTTTTTCAAAAACTCTCATCCCAATCCAATAACACCCCCCCTATAGTATTGATTGCATCTAGAACAACCCAATCTAGGAACAGACTACCCCAAAGGCTTCAAACATTAGAAGAGTTTAAAGAAGACAACTTAGTTTCTTGAAAGCAAACTATATCACACTTCCACTTCTTGAGAAGATTTTTACATACCTCTCGCTTCTGAGGATTATTTGATCCCTTAACATTCCAAGATAGCAGCTGTAAACTCATTTAAAACTGGTAATCGCCTCCGTACCTACTGAGAAGTCTCTGTTCCTCCCCTTAGATGCTACCCCATCATAATTAATAGAAGAAATCAAACCTTTGAGTTCCCTAAGCCCTTTCTGCTTTGAGTTCACAATTCTCTTAGAAGTCCCAACACTAACAACATCAACACAGTCTTGTTCGAGAAAACGAAACAGAGCCAGACATTGATCTTCGTGCTTAACAATAGGAAAACCCACAATTCTACAGAAAATTTTCATCAGGCTACAAACCCATTTTGAATTTTTCACCACTGACCCCCAAACCTCTCCCTCATCACCTTCCTAGATCACCTCCAACTTCTTTTGTTCATTGGGATCCCATTTAGATAGAGGTGAGCACTCCAAAAATCCACTCTTATCCTCTCCATGAAAAAAACCACTAAGATTAACTTCACTGTACTTCCACTGAAGCAGAAGATGCTCAGGCCCTTCCTTTAACAACTCAACCCCATCCAAGTGGCTTGGCGACACTGGCTCAACAATAGGATTGCTCCATTTTTCTCCCTTCTCACCTGAAACCATCGTGGAGTTATCTCTCTCTCTCCAAAACAGAGACCCTTCTCGTTACCCATACCTGACAAAGGAGAAAAATAGTTATGAGCAGCACCTTGATGCCGAAGATCAGAGGAAACATCAAACCCAAGTCCCATCAGCCTCGCCGTCATACTTAGCCTCCACACACCAGCTATCAGAGTATGGGTCTCGTCCCTCTTCCTTTGATTGGTCACCTCCTCGCCCAAAAACCCAAGATCAGAACCCTCCGTCGCACTCGCCGGCATCGCTGCAGTCACCAGCAAACCCTCCGTCACACTCATCGCACTCGCCGGCACCGCAGCTCTCGAGCTCTCCCCTTTTACCCACAAAGACTGACCATCTTAAAGAAATGGGTTTGACCAAAGTACCCTCACTTAGTGAAGATACTGTGGCCACAGGATGGGCTTTGACAAGCCCACCAGTTTGTTTAGCAACTTCTGGCCCACCACTTAAAGCCTTGGACCATCTGAAATCCTTTGCACCTAGACAGGTCACAGTACGTCTCTCGCCCTCAAGCTTGCACACTCTCAAAGCCAAAATAGCAGGAGTCAACTTAAAATTTAAAAGCCCGTTGCCATTTATAACTGAACCATTTTCTATGAGAACTCCAGGAATCCTGTTCAGCCCCAAATTTGTTCCAAATTTTTCAAAATTCTTGATCTTTTCTTGATTACTATAAACAGACAAAAGCTTCCCACTCTGGTGACCACTAGCAGACTGACCTCCTCCACCCCCATCATTTTTGGAGGATACTTTGGCCATAGAAACCAGTTTTGCACCAGTGAAAAAATTCCTCATCTCTCTCTAAAACAAAGACCAATCTGCACGATTGGAGCTTGCTGGTATCATAATAGAGCCTTTCCTAGACCCTCCAAAATATACCGCAATAACTACAAAAAGACCAGCTTTGTTAGATCTCTATCAACTTCCCATAGTCCCTAAATCTCTTACAGAGTAAAGCTTGACCAGGCACCCAGTCTCATATATCAGCGAGACAAGTAAGGATCCACTCCATACCCCTATGTCCAACCCAAATAGAGCTCTTAACATCTCGACGTGACTCATGTATAGCATACGAATCAGATCGCCTCCCGTCAAAAGAGAAAGAAAAAAGTTTGGCATCAATGCGAAACGACCTCTTACTACCCCCGTGGACCAAGGATTGAGGTAAAGGAGGGATTTTTTGTGAAGTTTCTATAGTGGGGATATCTGGTGTGGCTGAAGGTACAGGTGCAAGGTTAGGCAGTTTTGGCAAAACATGGTTAGACCCCTAAAGTGGTGGGGATGGGGAAGGCAATGATGGAGGACGGGGATGGGGATATGGGAAAACCCCAAACTGTGAAGGGAAGCAAGGTGGGGGAGAAGGAATATGGAAGGGCGGCAAAAAAGGAAAAAAAGAAAGTGATGGTTGTGGGAGGGGGTGGAGGTGAGGTGGAGGAGGGTGGATAGGATGAGGGAGGGGTGAGTGATGGGGGTGGGGAAGAGCAGCCATTTAAGGCGGCAAATTGTTAATGGTAGTTAAAAAAATGATGTCAGTAGTTGGTCTAGATGAGAACCATAAAATCTTGCCAACTCAATTGTTGTGTTTGTAGCATTACTCTGCTTCTAAAGGCAGAGGATACCCATGTTGTACACATGTCAGATTTTAACACACCACATATTCACGCTTAAAAAAATAATCCAAACAGAAGCATGAACTTTTGATACATGTACTTCCGTATGTAATATGAATTTTCATTTCTAATGCTATTTATTCTATATGCAACATTACTTAATTTTACACCATCTAGGCAGCCAACTAGAAGAATCCAATCTTTACCATGTATGGAAGTATTAAACTAATTCAAATTCCTATTATTTCACAATAATTATTATAAAATTTCTAGGATAGCACTTGCTATCACACCAAGGTCCAACCTCTATCCTTAATAATAAAATTTAGAGGAAATTACAATTTATCTCCTTGGGTTTTGGTCCTATCATAGTTTAATCCAAAACTTTCAATTACAACATTTGAACCCCCTTATGTTTGGATAGAAATAAAATCATAAGGGTCCTGTACAACTTAACAGATTTAGAATTTTGCGGACATACAGGAAGTACAAGATAATTAAAATAGTAATGGCACCTCTAGGGCTCCATCACTCCAATGCTTGTCAGCAGCTCTTTTCAATCTAGATTGAGCTTTGTCTGTCAATATCTGAAAGAGGATACAAAGATCATTGAAATATCAACCACATAGGCAATGGCAAATTCGTGTCTTCATCCCTAAGTAAACCAATATTGAAGAATTTGGCCATACATACAGTGGCAATATGATGCAGGTGTTCAGCCCTTTTTTTCACATCACGGTCAATTTTCTTGGTATCCTCTCTTGCCCGGGCTACAAAGCATAAGGTCAGCATGAGGAAAACCTTAAATTTGATAAAACACAACAAATTAGTAATAACATGTTAGGGCACCACGGAAAAACAAAATCAATTCCACTGCAGGTTATGGGAAATAGCCATCCCCCCCACCCCCCAACACCAAAAAAATATGGAAAAAGAAAAAGAGAAATCATCACTACAAACAAAAAATGGAATATTTTAGTGACAGATACCTGAAATTTTGTGAATTTGATTCTATACACTCAAGATAAAGTCTTTTATGCCATAAAACAAGCTCATTCTACTTGTTTTGCAGTACAACTTTGGATTATTTCATTATTGCCCAATTAACATATATTTAGCAATTGGACAGCTCTTAAAGCTGGAGAGGGAGGAAAAAGTTTTACCATTGAGCTTAAGAAACTGTGACTCAAGAATAGCTAAATCTTGACGTGCACGGGCATCCAACCTCATTATGCCACTGACATGAAGTGGAAAACCATTAGCAGTAATGCATTTACAGAAAATCAAAATACTTTAAAGGCCATGTATAGCCAAGCTAATACCAACAACTAATATTTAAACCCAACCAAACAGAACCACTGTGCCATGTTCCACTGATTTTATTAGATAGGCTTAATTCATACACAAATTTTCTAAGAAAGAAATGCTCAACCTGAATGAATCCCCCCCCACCCCCTTTTTGCCCCCACACTCTCTCTTAAATCCTCGGTGTGAGCAGGTTCAATCTCATGTTTCCAATATGATGCCCTAAGGCTTTACCAATTAGCCTAGTTTGAACCCAAGAATTCATTACATGTAATTTAAAAAAAAAAAAGAGTTATCTAGTTCACCAAATTTCTATAATCTTACATCCACAATGCATGGTATTCATGATCATCATTGCAAGCTCTTAATAATCAGGCCTACATAGTACTGAGGATTACCGAGAAAGCAAGAAAATGTCATTACGAGCCCTTTCATTTACAAACTTAGCATCATTGTAGACATATTTACAAGCTTCGGCTAAGCCCAGATTGGAGTGAGTAGTTCTCTTAGGCATGGCTTGATGCTCATCTTCTTCATCTCCAATTTGTGCACTGCTTTACAACAGGATTTTTAGAAATATAGATAAAATAAAATGAAAGCATCAACTAACTTAAAAGCTCAACACAAGTCAACATCAGGAAGCATGAAATTGCACAATCATTTGGCAAAGAAGCATAAGGGCTTGTCTAGTTTTTTTTTTCCTTACAATTTCATTTTCTAGTTACAAATGAAGTGTTTACTAAAGAACAATAGCCATTGTAACAGAAGTATATAGAACTGGAATATAGATATTGCTGAACATAGTGGAGAATAACCTTACTTTGTAGGTGAAAATATGTAAAGAGTAGAAAAACCTGTACTTTAGATAAGTGAAGAAAGGCTTCACCAAACATATATGAGTACACATAGATTTCCCAGGGAGAAAAAAGTAGAGTAGATCTATAATAGCCATACAGAACCTATATGTCCATGTTTTCCACTCCTGTTACACAAGTGCTCAAGTAATTTTGAGATTTTGGCCTTGCGGGATGGAACACATAAACCAATGCTATGTTACCTTTTATAATAATTTCATTTCATTTGTAAATGTGGTGAGATTTTCTACCCAACAGATATGATGACACATTCATCTTTAATTAGTCCTTCTATAACCATGCTAATATGTTGATGAAGCCTTATCTAATTCCTAGCATTATTGGCCCAATAGAGACCAGGAAATATCACATGCTTGATGCAAAGCAAAGCTACAAGGTTATGGAAATTAATTCTAATTACCTAGACATATACATGTCATAATGTCCAACTTACATGTATGTTTTAACTAGTTAGCCATAGAAGACGGTCTGCAGATTGTGACACTTGCATGCTAAACGAAGGGCATATGCTTCAGTGCAACAGCTCTCAAACTAACAACTAATCCCTATGGGTGTTTGGAAATGTGCTGAGATGACAAACATGATGCATGTCTAACACATTGGATATTAGCATAAGGATTAATCTGAAACATGTAGCCTTTTCGTAAAAGTAACTATTTTATAGTTAAAAAGTTCATCATTATATATCCCATCCACATTCAATTATATCTATTTCAACACCTTCAATTATGAAAATAGTGACAGATACAGCCATCTTCCCATATCTAGATGTTAGGTAGCCATTTCCAACACCTTGCTGCCTTGCAGACATGGAAAAAAAACAATGCCCTTTTAAAATATACATGTCATAGTAAATCCTTTCCAGAAACTTAAGAACACATGCATCATGACAAGTTAAAAAAAAGAATAAAATTAAAGTATGGAAAACTACATCAATAAAATGGTAGTTGATCATTTATACTTAATCATTCTTACCTAGTTACATCTTCACAATCACCATAAGTTGTAACACATTCTTTTGCTTCAGTATTATGTGTTTTTCTTGACTGACATAACAGAGAAGAGCCCCGAGAAATGAAACTAAAAGGTTTTCGACATATGCCCCACAAACCCTCACCAGAAAAGCTTGAGCTTGCTTTCAAGAGACGCCCAGGGCTTGATTGTCTAAGTTCAATTCCTTGACTTGTAAGCTGCAATTTGTGTTGCGGTGACATGGCAAAAGAAGATGCAGATCCAGTGAATCTAGAGACATTTGTCCTATCAGTCACCACAGGACCACTTGAAACCTTGCTTGCATTAATTGCCATTGGAAGAATCAGGACAGCAATGAATGGACCTAAAACAGCATTTCCCTTACAGAAGCTCAAATCTTGAGTAAAACCAAAATGATATCATCAGGATGTGTCATATGTTCTATAAGTTTTTTTAAGTATTTTGTGGATAATGAACAACTACAAATTTTATAACATGACAAAAGGTATATTGGAAGAAATAAAAACTGCAATCATACACAAACATTTACAAAATACCTTACCATTACCATTTATGCTTATATTGAAAATAGAACATGACAACTAAGGCAAAAGGGGAGAGAAACTAGAAAAGAATTTGGGGTGGGGGTGGGGAAGTTAACAACCACATAATCAAAGCATTATAAATATTGACCAGTGATAGAAAAGCAGTTAATTTGGAGAAGCTGCAAACATAGCACTATGTATGACCTTGGTCACCATCAAGTTATTACTTTCCAAAGGAGGACACTTTTTTTTTTTTTTTTTCCTCCAGATATCCCTATAAGTATCCCTTACAAGTCTCTCATGGCACCTATGCACTCATAAAATTTACAATTGCATCAAATTTAAGCCATTTTAACTTGTGGAAAAGCACTTTGAGCCTCTAAACATAATAATTAATCAAGGGAATCTGTCTTGCATCTAAGAGGTATCTCATATAATACATTGATGTAATTCTTCTGCAAAGTATCTTGCCATTTTGAGGCCATATTAAAACATGAATTTCATGTCATGGCCATAATCATAGCCCAAAAGTCTCTTGTGACACTTATATATGTTGAAGTTAATACCATAACAAATAACAGCAGAGCTTGGCTCACATTATCACACTCACACGGAATGTGCAAGAAAATGAAGAAAAAAGACATGCTATTTCTATCTATTCTATGGCCAAATAGTCAATTAGACAAAGATCATCTGTAAAAACATTAGCACTTTCTCATGTATTTCAAGCAAAAATGCTTGTCCTCATTAATGGATCAACACTGTGAGGGAGAAGTCCTTTGATTTCTTATTCTAAGATTTTTCAAGCTTCAAATCAACCTAAATAAGTGATAAATTATTTCGTTGGAAAATTCTTGAGCTATGAAGCTCATCATTGTTGACAAACTACCACTTTTTCCAAAAGCTTAAATTGTTAGAAAATTATGAATTTTATCATTAAAATTATTATTCTAATACTCTCCCTCACGTGTGCGCTTAGACTCCCCCTTAATAAGTGGTGCCCAACAAGTAGTATTTTTAACGTTTTAAATGGGAGCTAGAGTAGAGGCAGGTTTCGAACTCATGACCACATGCTCTGATACCATGTTAAACTATCACTTATCTCAAAAGATTAAGTTGAATTTTATCATCTAGTCATTATCCTAATAATTTCCACTACCTCAATTAAATGAAGATATTTTATCTTTCCATGTTTCTGTTATATTCAGATGTATAGCATGATAAAATTGTTAGTAAAGTTTAAAGCAATCCTAGTACGAAATACCAGATACAGGTAAGATTATCCACCAATTTTAGAGAACCAAACATATTTGAAATCAGGCACTTTTAAGAGGTATTGAGTTGCTCACAATTATTGTAAGCAATATCATCCAAAAATAGGAGGACTAATTCGAAGTGTGTCAACACTTAAAGCTTGATTCAAGAAGAAATCATGCCTCCATATAAATCTCATACAAGCAACATGGTTACAAAATTGTCCCTAGGCTTCAGCATAGGAAGTCTTTTCTTCAAGCAACTGACATTTATTATTCATGAAACTAATCACACTGATGAAAATTTACAAACAGTGGTTACTCACAAAGTATATATTTTAAGTAATTCCAATACTCAAACATGCATCATTAATTCAAAAATACCGCCAAAAAAAAAAAAAAAAAAACTCATATGGAAAAGGTTAGTACAAACAAAACCTACAAGCATCAGAGTTGTGCCACACAAGGAAAACTTTTGCAACTCAATCTCACTAATTACAGCTTAAATAAAGAATACCCATTAAGGAAAAGTGTAGAATAACAGCACAAGGCATTTGAAAAAAAAAAAAAAAAAAAGTCTGTTCAGAAAGCAAGAAAAAGCACAACAATGAGACTAATGAGTAAACTAACCTGTTGAAAATAGCACTCAGTTCCCAGAGAGAGAGAGAGAGAGAGAGAGAGAGAGAGAGAGAAGTAGAAGTACAAGGATTAAGGAAAGCTGGTGAATATGTAGAGTGATTTTTAGAGAGAGAAAGAGAGGGAAGCAAATTGGGCCATGCAAGGCCAAGAAATTTATGAAGGGAAATTGCAACCACAAACGAAGCTTGTGGCCCCTTGAAGGCCAACACTACTAAACAAGGACAAAGAATTTAGCTCACGCGACCTCCTCTGCAGTTCAAGGTCTGCCCTGCTTACTTTTGCCACGTGTCTTGCAATTATGATGCCAACGTCACTATGGTTTTTATTGTTTTACTAATTAAAAAATTTTATGGCTCAGCTCGGTTCTTTTGCTAAATGACAAAAAAGCCTATCCATTATGGATAAAGGTCAATTATCTGTTTGGGAAGTGGACTTTTTGGACCTCACCATGAGTAAGGTCACGCCTACATCAATTACATGCTATCCTTGACACCTTGGAGAACATTATTTGACATGCATATTCATGGCCACGGGACTCAAGTACCATTTCCTCCTTGTGTGGGTACATATCATGGTTGTTAATAAGGAATCTTTATACATATTGGTGAGAGGGTTTCATTGATTGGATTAAGGGTTGAAAGATGCTAATTTAGTAAGAGAAAAAGATAATAATAAAAAGGCCCCCATATGATGATATATGTTAAAGAACAGTTGGGAAAACAAATTAACACAAATTAATTATAAAATGAAGGAAATTGAAAGCTTGAATTTGTGTGAAAATACAAGAGCTTGTTTAGACCTCAATTTTAAAATTACAGCTAGATTGCTTTTATTATAACTTATCTAAGTGTGGAACAAGAGTAAATGAAGCGCAATAAACCCAAAAACTATTCTAGTGCATAAACATGAACAATAAACAAAAAAAGTAAAGCACAAGAGTAAGGGAAGAGAGATGCAATCACAAGATAACATCAAGACGTGTTATCGAAGAGGAAATCGAAGAACTCGGCAAAAAACCTCTTCGCGACTCTTCAAGTCGAAATCAGTCCACTAGAGAATAAAGTTGGAGTACACAAATAACAAAAGACCTTCCAAGCCTAGTCTACCCAATGTACTTGAACCCTCCAAGCTCTTGCTACCAACGGACTTCTCGGAGTCATGGCTTCTTTAGCTTTCCGAATCCCGCAATACGCTTGATTGCATCCGCCAAGCCTCATCGGCTTCTTTTGGCAAATCCCCAAAACTTCCCAAACTCCAAAACACTCTCTACACTCTGAATATGTGTGGGTTGTGTTTGGGTACAAATCTCCTCTTAAAGAATGACAGTGGGAGGGAAATGAGAAAATGTTATTATGATTTCTCACTAAGGATGAGTAGCTCTCTCTCTAAAAGATGGGTGTGTTGTGTTGTGTTGTAGAAAACCTATCTAGGGTTTTTCTCTCTGAATGACCTCTCTTACTTTTGTGGGTAATGAGGGTAAATATAGTATGAGTGAAGGGTAAGAAAGTCACACTTAAAAATCCTCTCGATAGAATGTTTCGTGAGTATTTCGTAGGAAGGCCTTTCTCGCGAGACACTTGCGAAATCCTCCAGGTTGGCATGACTCTTTAGCTTCCAACATGTGCTTCTCACGTGCCTTTTTTGCAGGAACACTTCTTGTGAGCTACTTGCGAGCCAATCGCGAAACTGCACTAATTCTTCATTTCATACTCGATTCTTCACAAATTTAATACTAAACCCAAAACAATAAAATCTCACAAAATACAAGGAAATAATTTAATGCAATTATAACATTTTTTGTCATGGAATAAAGCCAACATAAAATATAGTTGTAAATCACAATTTTACAATCTCCCCCTTTGACTATTTTGTGACAAAACACCATATAACACACTCTAGACTTAAACGTGAGTTTGAGAATAATGGCGAAACTCACTCACACCTAAATCTAAAACTTATGATGAACTTGGAATACAAAACTTGTAACTTGAAACACTTGTACAAAACACATTAGACTCTCAAGGTAAATCAAGTGACAAAAAGACAAGTATAATGTAACAAGTAAAAAATGATGAAGTAAACATGTTGTGAAACATATGATCAACTTGATCAAACACCAAAACAGTCATAAAGAAATGACTACAATAATCACATAATAAAGCAAACGATCATCTGAACATGCATTCAATGAAGCACAATAGCATAAGGATGTATGCATGTCCAACACAAACACGATGCAATGAGAACAACAAAGCATAGAAACTAAACATAACTCAAAGCACCATAAAGCAAACAAGAAAATAAACATAAAGAAAAACAAACAAAACAAAATTTTCTTATTAACACAATGTCTTCTCTCCCTTGATATATGCATCTCCCCCTTAGTATATTCATCTCCCCTATGGAATATCTCTCTCCCTACAAATGTGCATGAGAAATAGAATTTCTCCTCCTAAGAATATGCATGAGAGTCATATAGAATTGACAAAACTCTTCGGTATACTACTCTAGAGTATACTCCCCCCTTTTTGACACGAATAGAAAAAAGGTTATGGAGAAATGAGAGAAAGAGATAAATGAGAAATGAAGTTCAAATAAATGACAAAACAAAATGCTACAAAGCATAAGGTAGACATGACATGCTAGGATGAAGAAACAAGGTATAGATCAATGCATGACAGGGGTAGCAAAAGTGTGTGCAAGAGGTAGCTATGTGCAATGCATGACCAATGTATTGAAAATACACATGTGGGGTAAGGTGTGTTAAATACATAACCAATGAACTAAACATGTTCCTCATGAAAAAATGTGAGAATCCCCCAAGTTTGGTACTCATCGGAGTCAAAACAAGTGAGAAAATACCTAGGAGGCATTTTATCAAACATCTAGCGTGCACACTGTGAACAACAATATGAAACAATGCATAAACATCATAAAATCTACTCTTAATATATGTTCTTTTTGCCATAAGGGGCCAACATCCAAAAAAAATTATCAAAAAAAACCAATCTCATACAAAAATTTGACAAAAATTAAATTTTCCCAACCCTTATGAGGAAAATCCTAACTAAGAACACAAAAACTCTCCAAAACATAATTTAAGGATTAAAATAAATGAAAAGAGTTTAGAGACACCTTAGAGATGTTAATGAAATGAAAAATCATTCAAATTGGTTGGGTTTTGATGTAAAAATATTGAAAGAGGGGTTTTAGAGAGGATGGGAGAGGTTTAAAACAGGTTTTCCTCGAAAAGCTCTTTAAAAAGCTGATTTTGAGCGTTTTGCGACTGGGCGAGTCGCGAGATGAGTCGCGAAAACAATTTTCATGAAATTTTCTAAGTCTTTTTCGCGACTTGAGTGCTCACTCGAGAGTGAGTCATGAAAAACTCTGACATCTGTTTTTCAACACAAAACATGTTTAAAATAATGAAAACAAAGGAAGCACTAAACATGAACATGAAGAGTGATAAAAATCACTTCCAAATACATATAAAATGATCAAAAATCTTTTTGGTTTGATCCATATATAGTTGAGCACACACACATCACATTTAAACAAGTACAATCGAACAAATGAATAAGACATTCATTGAACATTAGGCATGTATGTTGTGTGTGAATCTCAAATGTGGAATAGTCCTTAGTCTAGAATGACGTTTCAATGATCAATTCAATCAAGTCATACACAACTAGTACTAAGTCAAGTGGTCTATCTCAATTATAAAAATGAACATATATGACCCCCTATGAGAAAATGATTACATATCTTTGAAACGTTTCATTTTGGCTTCATTCAACTTATAACATTTGATCATTTAAGAACAATACATCTCTTTTTGAGATCGATGTCTGAAATTTTTGATATTTCAATTTTGAGAGTAAGCCTTTGGCTTATGGGCACCATACATTTTCATTACAAGTCGCTTTCATTTTTTCCTACTCGAATACTAGTATGTGCAACGGCTTTTGCAGCTCATTATCTATTTTCGAGATTTGACATTTGTTGAGTAAAAAGCAAAAACATAAAAGAGCGGGAAGATATATAGGCACAAGTCTACGCATGTATCAAAACTAACATGACTATTGACTAATCATTCATGACAAGCTTGAAGATCGATTTACAATAATTACACATAGATGTCAAGATTTTTCCCACAAAGATAGATGTGCATACATAACAAGTTAAGCTTATAAATGCACAAATCCATTAGTACGAAGGTGCAAGACTAAACTCTCATGTGATATGTGCTCAAACATATACAATCAAACTTTTTCAAATTTTCATTTTTTATGTGGTTTTGGATTTTTTACTCATACAAAACTAAAATATAAAAGTAAGATAAAAAATAAAAGCATTGCATACAAATAAATGCAAGATGCACAAATGCATGAATATATAACATCTAATGCATGAAGGGTCCTACAAAGATCGAAAGAATTAGATCAAGGACCAAAAAGAGCAAAAACTCAATTATAAGAACCCTTCCTCATCCAAACGAAACAATTGTTTAAAATAAGTGTCTTATCAGAAAGGAGACGAGGGTTGGAAGAATGAGAATCGGAGATGCACATAGATAATAAGTTAAGAGCATTAAATATTTTCTTCAACAACATGCTATTTTCACTCAAATCCAATTTACCCTTTTTAGCACAACTTCCAAGAAACTCAAGTATTTTTTTTTTTTTTTTATTCTTTTAAGAGCATGAAACTTAGAGTAATGAGGTTTAAGATAACCAAAAGCACCATAATGGTGACAAACAATGAGTTTAAGTCCACTAGGCTTTTTGGGAAGGGATCTAACAACATGATTTTGTTTTCTCTTCAATTTATGACATTGAGGTCTTATATGACCAATCATACCACAATGATGACAAGTTGGAACAAACTTAGATCCATCCAAAGCCTTAGGTTGAGGTCTTAACAGAGATTTTGACTTAAGAGTCTTTCTCTCCACCTTTCGATTTCTTTTATGTGGAGGAATATACACCGATTTGTCTTTTGAGGTAGAACACACAATAGGCACAGAATTGGGTATCATAACATGATTGCAACAAGTATTTTCATTATTTTTAGTAATAGGTTTAGCAATCAAACACTTGGCATGCATCTTAAGAGATTCATTTTCATATTTTAGCTTATCAATAAGTTTGTTAGACAAAACAAGTTTAGCATCCAAGTCCATATTCAAACATTTAAATTCTTTCAGATTTTCAAGAGAATTTTTAGCAAGTTTCTTATATTTCTCAACCAATTTGTTGGATTTTTTGAGCTTAGCAATCAAATAATCATTTTCACAAAATAATTTGCTCAAATTCTTATGAAACTTTTTAGAATTTTTCTTCAAGATTTTGATGTTAGAAATATCAATAACACCCAAAGATTCATGTAACATAGTATCACAATCATGAGGATTATCACTCATAGAGGCATTTTCACAAACACGTGGTAGGTTACATTCATCAACATTCAAAACATGCATAGAAACATACAAAGCACTATCCATAGCAAAAAAACACAAGGGGTCAAGAATCACACTTAGGTAATGAAACCAAAACAAGTATACCTGCTCTGATACTAATTGAAAGCTCGGATTTGTGTGAAAACACAAGAGCTTGTTTAGACGCCAATTTTAAAATTATAGCTAGGTTGCTTTTACTCTAACTTATCTAAGTGCAGAACAAGAGTAAATGAAGCGCAATAAACTGAAAAACTACTTTAGTGCATAAACATGAACAACAAACAATAAAAGTAAAGCACAAGAGTGTGGGAAGAGAGATGCAACCACAAGATAACACCAAGACGTGTTATCGAAGAGGAAACCGAAGAACTCGGCAAAAAACCTATTCGCGACCCTCCAAGTCGAAATCAATCTACTAGAGAATAAAGTTGGAGTACACGAATAACAAAAAAACCCTCCAAGCCTAGTCTACCCAATGTATTTAAGCCCTCCAAACTCCTACTACCAACGGACTTGTCAGAATCATGTCTTCTCTAGTTTTTCGGACCCTACAATACGCCTGATTACATCCGTCAGGCTTCACCGGCTTCTTTTGGCAAATCCCCAAAGCTTCCCAAGCTCCAAAACACTTTTTACACTCTGAATAAGTGTGGGTTGTGTTTGGGTATAAATCTCCTCTCAAGGTATGATAGTGGGAGAGGGAAGGAGAAGAGGCCACAATGATTTCTCACTAAGGATGAGTAGCTTTCTCTCTCTCTCTCTAAAAGATGGGTGTGTTGTGTTGTAGAAAACCTATCTATGGTTTTTCTCTTTGAATGGTCTCTTATACTTTTAGGTAATGAGGGTATATATAGTATGAGTGAAAGGTAAGAAGTCACACTTAAAAATCCTCCAAGCATAATGTTTCACGAGTACTTCGAGAGAAGGCCTTATCCGCGAGACACTTGCGAAATCTTCCAAGCTGACATGACTCTTTAGCTTTCAACATGTGCTTCTTACATGTCATTTTCCCAGGAACCCTTCTCACGAGCTAATCTCGAGCTACTCGCGAGCCAATCGTGAAACTGCATTAATTCTTCATTTCATGCTTGATTCTTCATCAACTTAATACTAAACCTAATACAATAAAATCCCACAAAATACAAAGAAATAATTTAATACAATTACAACACTTTTTGTTATGGAATAAAGCCAACATAAAACATAGTTGTAAATAACAACTTTATAGAAATGACCACCAAAAGTACCAAATTACCAATATATAAACAAATGGCAAACTCTAACTTCCAACGTTGTAAGTTTGGACCACAAATATACATAACAATCCAACTAAGGAACACAACACACAATAATATGTACCAAATTACCAATATATAAACAAATGGCAAATTCCAAATTCCAAAGTTATATGTTTTGGACACCATAAATATACATAACAATCAAACTAAGGAACACAACACAAAGAACAACATGATGTTTCCAAATATTTCTACTATTGTAACAACGCAAGCATACACATTGATGAATATTCAATCATTCAAACTAAGTTCTATATTATTTTTGCTGAATGTTTTTCTCAGAGTACCTATGTCATTGCTAGCACCCATATCATCCATGAGAAAGAGAAGAGTAAGATACAAGCTACTTTTGAGCTTGAACGCGCACACGTATTTCTAGGTGATCTCATCTCTTTGACAGTATCAAGATGTGCGAATTTAATGGTTTTCCTCTAAGGATTCGAGTCATTGCTTCTTTCTGAGGTGACCTAAGGCCTATGAAAGGTTACATATAACACATTCAACAGAAACCCTTGACTGAACTAGGTGACCTCAAGCTCTAAGGATCCAGAGCTCCACATTAAAATGACATATGGGACTTGAATTTTGGAATAGTCTTCACACTATGAAGAATGGGTTGGAGCCCATTACATTGCCTTGTGGATCGTCCCCTTGCATCACTTCGGATCATGTTTTTCTTGCACTTTTTTTTTTTTTTTTGTGCATCTTATGAATAATAATAACTAAGCATATAATAATAAAAGTATTTCCCTTCCAAAAAAAAAAAATTCAAAAAATTTGTGTCAAAAATTTTTTTTTTCAAGAAAAAAAATTAAAAAAGGAATCTTCTAAAGGGAATCTCCAAATAGGGCAATCAAAATAACAAGTGATGCCATGATTTATTTTAGACCTAGGCCCTTAAATTGTTTCAAAACCTTTCAAAACTTGGGCCTTAGTAACAAGTAAATCATAGGCCATGGGTTAGCTTAGAATATTCACTTCTCTTAAGGGCTCAACTTTTTAAGCATCTTGCCACTTTTTTCAAAAGTCTTAGAGAGAAGTGTTTTAGCCCAATGCCATGGCTCGAGAGTCCCCTTTATGGTCAAAATGAATTACGGACAAATGTGATTAATTAAGTGTGTCCTCATCTCAGACAATATAGCACCACAAACATCTCATGAACAATTCCTCAATCTTAGGTGGGTTTGTTCACCCAAGTCAAGTAGTTTGAGAAAAGTTTCCATTGTTTAAGTTCCTACTACTAGTCAAGACATCATCCAAGAAATGGTCGAAGAAGAAAGTAGAGGTAATCATGATGCCCATATGGAAGGGATGTTGAAGAGCATCATGGATTGTTTATCCAAGTTGGAAAAGGGAAAGGGAAAAGGAAAGAAAAATGTTGTTTGATATGAAAATTTGGAAGATAACTATGAGGACACTAAATGAGATGAGCATGACAAGGCTGAATATGAGTAGAAGAAGAAAATAGAGAGGATGAAGGTGGATAATAAGAAGATAAGTGAGAGGATGGAGGCCATGTATATGACTTTCCTAAAGTCCCAAGGGGTTGAAGACCATTTAGTTGTTTTCAATCTCTTCCCCCACCTCTTCATTTCCTCAATGGTTACAAATTATTTCTCCTCTTCTCCTCTTTATTCTCCCTCTCCTAGCTCACTCTCTCATTCCTTCTCCATATATCCTCAACTCTCAATCTCATGAAGAAAAAAAAACATTCGGATCACACAACTCCCTTTTCTCCTCCTTCTTCCTTTCTTTCTCAAACAAAAATCATCAGAACTCATAAAACTCAATGGTAACTTTGATTTAATTGAGTCTTTAGTTTTTAGTGTTTATATTAGTGTTAAAGAATGATTTTGAAGACGTAAGAAAATTGCTCAAGATCATAGGAATTTTGTTGTCTCAACTCCTAGCTAGACTCCTTATGATTGATCAGGCTTTAATCAAACTTAACTCCTAGCTCGACTCTACTCGATCGATCGAGTAGTGGGAAAACTAAAACAAAATTTTCAGTTTCAAACCATAATGACCTAGTCCACTTCGGATTCATGAACTACACTTTCCAAGGGTATATAAGAATATTTTTAGAGTTGTTATCATAAAGAGAACACACAAATACTTGGAGAAGTTTCTGCGACCTTGTGCGCCTTAGGTTTTTATATCAAACTACTTCTAGTTTACCGTTAGAGCGTGTTTTTTGTGAAGAAATTTGCACCTACAACTTCTTCAATCAAGAAGGTTGATTATGAAGTCAATTAAGAATTGAATATTTGTGCACAGTGAAGAAGTTCACTAAAAAGAGTTGTCCAACTGGGTTAGAGCTACGCCTAGATAGCTCAATAGGTTCTATTATAGGTAGATACTTTGGGATCGGGAAAATTCCTTGTACTTGTAACCTTAATCTTTGTTAGTGGATTCTTTAAATTTGGTGGATGCCTTTAAACCACCCGTTTTCCCCATCATGACCATATTGCATGTGTCAAATTTAGTTTTTGCTACATTAAACTCAAGATTGGTGATGTGGTTGTACCTAAATTCAATATTTGTATAAACAATTTGGGTAATTGATATATTCCAATAGGGTCAGCCTTGAACCCAACATTATTTAAGAAGAATTCAAAATGCTTAACTTATGAAAATGAATCTCAAATTCCAAGTGTCAAACAACAAACTCAAGTATTGGAATTCTAGTATAATAAGTTACTAAATTTATAGCGAACAATATTGATTATAGGATATGCAATATGGTACATATAATAGAATAATCCTTTATTGTGCCTCTAGTTGTGTAATAGATATTTCATTTGTTGAAGACGATTGATGTTTGCTCGATGAGGAATCCACATCAAGTGAATATTTTCCTACAAGAAAACTAGGTTCTTTAGGTTCAGGTAGTAAACTCTCACTGCCTAACATTATAACCACAGATGACATGTTGGGCCTATCCTCAGGAAGTTGTTGCACACATAAGAGACTAACATGGACACAACGCAACATCTCTGGTAGAGTGCAAGAGTTGTTTGAACACATGTTAATTAGTTCCAAAGGCTTGCCTTCTCTCCATAATTTCCATGCCTAAAAAATTGCAACCTATAAGGTTGAATTTAATCAACCATTTTGTTGGCTTTATTCCATGTCAATTTGCTTATAATTCAGCATTTAGAAACCCTGTATTTAAGTGAGAATCATGTAAGGGTAGTGTATGAGAGAGTGTGAAGAAAAGTTCAAGAGTGTGCACTCCAACAGGGCCTCGTGACTGGATCTCGCGATCGGCTCATGACTAGCTCGCGACTGGCGAGTTGCCAAAAGAGGCACACGTGTGAAGTATGAAGGGGAGTTGAAGAGTCATGCCAGTTGGAGCACTACAAGACAAAACTTTTAGTCTGGCTAGGCAGTTAGCTTGCGACTCAAACTCATGACTCATTCCAGTCGCGAGCCCGAGTCGTTAGACAGCTCTGTTTGTTACAAACCTGACCTTTTGCATTCCAAACACACACCAGTATAAATACCCTTATACCCACGTATTGTAGAGAGCTTCCAGAGAGAATTTTGAGAGAGAAACCCTAGAGAAAAACAAGATTGACTTATCCACAATCTTCATCCTTTGATTCTCCAAATTCCTCTACTCTCACCCTCTCCATTGATATATCCTTGAGAGATACTTTTAGCCAAATCCTTATCTCACCATAACCATATCTGTGAGAAGGTTATTTGGTGCTTGGGAAGTACTTAGGAAGGGACCAATTGATATTGGTTGATGCAATGGGCTAATTGCGGGATCCAATAACCTAGAGAAGACAAAGGTTCGGCATAATCTCGTTGGAGTAAGAAGCTTGGAGGGCTTAGGTACACTGGGTAGATTAGGCTTGAAGGGTCTTCTGCTATTTATGTATCCCAACTTTATTCTCTAGTGGATTATTAACCGCTTGAAGGACGGTGGAAAGGTTTTACGTCGAGGATTTCGGTTTCCTCTTTGATAACACATCGCTGTGTTGTCTTTGTGTTAGCATTTATCTTCCCTTAATCTTTGCCTTTTAATTACTGCTGTGGTTGTGATTAATTAGGGTATAGATTGTTTTAACAATTCTATTTTAGCTTATTATCATATTCTACACATACATTGTTTGATTATAAGCTTGTTTTGGTAATCTGTAAATTGGGGTCTAAACATTCATAGGTGTTTTATACACTAATTGAACATTCACAACCTTCTATCAATAATATGTAATATATATATATATATATATATATAAATTTTTAGAAAGCATTATATGTAAAATTTACATATAAAGTTTTTGGATCCTCACATGTCCAATGAGATTAAGACTATGGTTTGGATGGTAAAACCCTCGATTCTTCTTTCCACTTACTATCTCTAGTAATAACATTCCGAAACTAAAGATATCAGATTTTATTGAGAAAAGTCCATCATTGGCATACTCAAGTGCCATGTAACCGCTGCAAAACATCATTAAGAATAAAACATGTCAATTAGTAATAAATATAGACTCTATTTAAAGTATTTTAAATTGATACTTACTAAGTTCCAACCACTCTATTTGTATTTCCTTCAATTTGATTTCTTTCAAATGTTCTAGCCAAGCCAAAATCTGATATTTTTGGGTTCATCTCACTATCAAGTAATACATTACTTGCTTTAAGATCCCTATGTATAATCCTTAGTCTGAAATCTTCATGAAGATAGAGAAGCCCCCAAGCAATGCCATTAATAATATGGAACCGCTTAGACCAAGGTAGAATTTTGCCTTTTGCTTGATCTGACAAGTTTCACATTTATGTTATCAAGAGTCAACCTGAACTATAAAACAAATTAAAAGTACCAGGTTGTATATTCTTTGGAAAATTCATAACAAAATTATTTATCTAACTAAAATAATAATTATGTTTTGAGGGATTCAAACCAAAAATGAAGGAGTCCAAGCTTTTGTTGGCCATATATTCATAGATTAGCATTTTCTCCTCTCCTTGAATGCAACAACCAAGAAGCCTAACAAGATTTCGATGCTGAAGTTTGGCAATCAATATTACTTCATTTATGAACTCATTCAATCCTTGTCTAGAACTTTGTGAAAGTCTCTTTACAGCAATCTCGTGTCCATCTATTAGTGTACCCTAAAAATTCACATTTGTAGGAAGGTTACGATATACTGAATATGATAAGAGCTATTTTTACTTGAGGTCCTTAAACTAGAACACTGTAAGTTACCTTGTATACAAGTCCAAAGCCACCTTCCCCAAGCTTGTTGTTGCTTGAAAAATTGTCTGTGGCCTTTTCGATTGTAGCCGGGTCAAAGAATGGGAGCTCCAAATCTTTTCTTTGGCTTCTAATGCTCCAATCTATGATCACGTTGTTCTCCATTTTCTCTGATTAAAGTAAAATATGATATCTATTATCCAATAAATAAATAAATAGGATAGCTATAAATCATTTGGACTAAATGCATATTAATCAAGCCAAATCATAACTTGATTGGAAGCCAATTAACCAAGCCAGAAGGCCCATAAGCCATAGGGCTTATAAGACATAACCATAACCTGGAAATTTACCAATAATATGAAAAACATGATTTTACTAATTCAATGACATTGCTCAACTTATTGTGGCAATAGTCAGTGGCAAAGCTAAGGAGGGGCTAATTCTATTAACAATACTAATAAAATTGTATATTATTTGTAAATGTATTGCGAATATGACCATGGTTTCGACCCATACCAAGTCCATTCCAATCCATGCTCTTGATATGATAATGTAATCTTTTTGACTCACAAGTCACAACCCAAACCTATAGATTTCAAAATGGTATTGTCCAATTCTGGTTCAAATTCTCCCTCAACTGAATATAGATAGATGTGGCAAAATGGGTTGGACTTGACAACCCGACCGAACGAGTAAAAACGGGTAGACATGTGACCCGACCATTTTTTTTTTTTTTTAAATTGGATAAATATAATAATAAAATTAAGACATGGTTGATTTACTTGTTTATTTTGGGCTTTACAATGCACAACTCAAACACAATTGACAAATATAATGTTAGTGCCACGTGATTATTATTATTTTTTAAAATCAATTTGTTTAACATTTTTTGGATAATTTCTCTCTCTCTCTCTCTCTCTCTCTCTCTCTCTCTCTCTCTCTCTCTCTCTCTCTCTCTCTCTCTCTCTCTCTATATATATATATATATATATATAATTTTATTCAAATACAGTGGCCTTAAGAAAACAATTGAAACCTTTATCCAGTTACATGCAAGCGAATTGAAAGATTAATAATTGAGGTATTCTTCTCACTTGAATAACGTGACAAGTAAATATTTTTAGATATCAAATGATAAAGTATATGTCAAGATAATTTGATTATAGTAGAGTTAAAAACATATATTTGAAATTATAGGTATGTATGAGAAGCATTCATAAGTGTGAAAAAAGTGAACCTAAAATATATCAACAAAACTAGCATAAACTATGGATGCTGAGGCCTATTTTGTTACAGGTTCATAGCCAAAATAAACGGCTTTTCAAAATTAAAAAAAATGATGTTTTTTGGAGTGTGTGTTGCTTAACAATAATATTATATTCATAAAAAAAATAATGTGTAAATAAGTAAACAATCAAATTTTGATGTATATTCTCAAATTGAAATAGAATATCAACCACATTGCATCTAAAATTAAACATAACTATTAGATTTATTTTCAAGATATCTAATTATAAAATTAGTTTTCAAGATCGTAAATTTGTTATATCTTTTTATTCTTTGTCAAATTAGTTATTCAATAGGGCATTTGTAATTTTATTCTCTATTTTGGAATGTTGATACTGTGTAATAGACTAGACACATTTGTGTTTGTGCTATTTTATTTTGGTCAATAATGTTGGAATTTGTATAATTTTATAAAAAATATTAAACAAAGTGTCAATTTGTTGAGCTAAACTATTTTTTGATATAGGTGGTGAATTCAAGTGGAAAATACATGGCTTGCCAAGTGGAAAATACTCGTTTTAAAAATAATAAAAAAATTCATATGAAAAAATACAGGCCGACCCAGTCCAACCCAACTCGACTTGTTTTTAACCCGTTTAAAATAACCATTTTAGACTTGAACCCGAACCAACTCTCCGTTTTGCGACAACTAAATATAGATATAATGTCAAGAATGTAAAATAATGTTAGTGAAAACATTACAAATCCTAACTGCATATTGTGTGGGTTATAGGCAAGTATTTAATTAAAAACAAGGAATCCGTAATTTTAATGAAATTATATTTATGTTTCTAACTCGAGTCGGGGTTGGCAAGTGATATAGAAACTACACGGTCAAGTTTAAAGAAAATCTTGGTTAAGCTTGTGTTTGCGTACAACGTTTTCTTTGTTTTGCCTTTTTTTAGTAGGTTTCATGGGTATTGTTTACGGACCACCAAGAATTGAAAAACGTAGCCATGGGTTTTGCTACAGTATTTTGCCTTTCAAAAATTATTTTGTTACAGTATTTTTAGCAATAAATTTTTAGTTTTCAACAAATAAGCGGTATCCAAACAGATCCTAAATCTTAATCTTGGTTATATCTGTAATAAATTCATCACTCTGCAATGCATTTTGATTATGACCAAATGGCTACGCACATTTCATAGTTTTGCTGCTTAGAAAATTAGTAACTCTACAATATATTTGTAATAAGAAGCTCAATTAAACAATATGGCAATATGTTTTTTGAAGGTCATAGAAAGTAACATTACCTCTGAACTTTTTCCCTCTTTTGCAAATGAGATAGGAAATTAAGAGCATCCCAGAAATTATGGCAGCGGCAACTGCAACTATAACTATCACTATGACCCTTGTCTTTTGCTCATCTTTGGCCTCTCCTAGGTCAGTATGAACAACCAACCCCCAAAAAAAAGAACCTATGGAAACAAATAATCCAAAGAGAAACAAGAAATCAGACAACAAAACTAAGCTTGTACATACCTAACTCTAAAGCAGGCATTCGAACATACAGATCCTGCCCACTAGTTGAAAGTTGTCTAATATCAATTAGATTTCCATACCAAACAGCACAGCCACTACCTCCTCCTCTGATATCTGAATTTGTATAAGCCATACATTAACAATTTTTCAAGCATTTGATCTTGCATTCTTCAATGCTCATATTTTTGCTCACCCAAGAGTTTGTAGCATCTGGCAACTTGAGCCCACCAAATTTTAGAAACCCATCTTTATCTTTACCTTGGCAACTCAATTGTGTCCTGTGTATGCATCCTTGAGACCAGTTCATTGTTTCCATGTTTGTTGTGATTTAACTGGAATCCTTTTAAACACTGATAGATTGGTGAATCACCAATGATACAATTTCCATAGGGACCACAAAGGTTGTAACTGTCACAATTGTCTCTTGGCACAGATGAATACAGGCTCCAAGTTGAATCTGCTTCAATCCATATGAATCGTTGATGGGAATAGTTGGTTTGGTTCATAACCATTGTTGAGATTACTGATTTATCTAAGGTGTGGTACTCATAGTATGCCTCGTTCTCACTGGAGATGAAATTGAACTTGAAAACGGGGTTAGGCCTTAAATTTGGTGCACCATTGAATCTAAGGCCATTCCGCGGGCCACTCCAGTAGTACTCCTCCGAGCCTTTCCACATAACTACTTCAGGATTTTCATGAAGTTCCATTCTCCAGGTAAAGTCTCCAGGAGATGGATCATCCCAATTCTTCCATGCTGATAAAGTCCGGACAAGACCGGATTTTAAGTCCCATCCAAGCTTCATTCCTGGTAACAATGTATCAATAGGAAAATCAAAGCTTTGCCACAAATAGTTTCCTGAATTTCCATCATTCCCATCTCTTATTACTAAATTCCCAGAATCCAAAAGCTGTACTATTGGATTCGAAGCTTGTTTTGTTGAAGTTGCGTACCAAACAATACTGGTAGTATTCTGGCTGAGAAGAACAAGATTGCCAGTGTTGTTTATCATCAACACACCAGACAAGTCTTTGATTGGGTTGAGTTGGTTTGCCACCCAAACAACAGTTTTAATTGGGATATTCTTGTACCATATTCCCAAGTAACGATTGGTGGAACTACTTGGACTAAAGAAACCCAGTTCAAAGCTTCCATCTGCTGACACCAAAGTTTTGCCCTCACTGATTGTCTGGGATTGAGTAACGCTATCAGCCGCATTGGTGCACCAAGAGAATAGAATAAGTAAGATGGTACCCTAAAACATAATGGAATTCAAATCCATAGTTGAATTGGTGAATGGGGTTTTATTTTCTAATGTGATTCTTATATCTCTTGTCTGTGAGGGTACCTAAGTTGTGTGCAACTGGGGAATTCTCGGGGTATCAATTCGAAGTTTTGTAAGCAAGTCTCACAGTCAACCAAGTCTTTACAAGAGATCTAACAATCAACCAAGTCTTTAGTTAACCAGTTTATCAAAAAAAGTCTTTAGTTAACCATAGACCTTATATTCATGTGAATCAGACTCAGAGTGTATTGCACATTTCAACAAAAGTTTGCTTGGTTGAAGTTTTTCCTCCAGCATTTAACTCTGGGCGTACGGTGTACCTAACTCTTGCTGACCATGCCTTTTCTCTGTTTGTTTGGAGGTGAAATAGGATGGATGGAAAACTTTGGAGAGAAAATGGGAAGGAAAACTTTTTTGGAGTATGATTGGTTGGGTGGGGAGAAAGGAAAATAAATGGTGGGACTCAAATGTTTTCTCCTCGGGCCCACCAAAAAGTTTTCTCTCCAAAGTAGAGAGAAAACTAAAGGCAGAAAAAAGGACTGCTTAATAGACAAAAATGCTCATGTGCACTTGCACATGCCCAGTGGCGACTCTAGGAATTTTGTTTAGGGGGTTCATTAAAAAATTATAATAAACAAAGAACTTAAATATATCGAGTTACCGACAAAATAAATAAATAAATAAATAATACAAGAAGTTTTACAATTTCCTTCTACAAGTATTCAAATTTTGAATTGTTATATGATAGTTCATTATAAGTATCTATTACCAATGTGGGTAGCTATGAGCCTATAATCATTTTATTTTGTTAAGTTTATCTAACATTTTTATTTTTATGCAGCTTTTATTATCTATTTGTTATTGTTTTTATAAAAATATTTTAAACTAAATGACTAAACTAAACTCATTGGTTTTGTATTAATTATTGACGCACACTCATTCATACATAAAATTATACTCTAGTGTTTACTTAACCAATCAAATGCTTGGACAATCACTAACTTTATGTTTTTTTTCTTGAATTTTACTAATTTTATAACAAAAAGTTATTATAACATGATAACAATATACACATATGTAACAAACCATATCTATTTCCTAATTATTAAATTATATATATTTATATTATAATGCACACACAAACATCCACACACATCATAATTCACACAAATAATATTATAACAAAAAATAATGCACACAACCAATATTAGACACACTCACACACATAATATAAATTTTAAAAAAATAGTGACACTTAAATTTACAAATACTTACTTTTTATTCTTAGAGTTGGAAATACTTGTAATAAGGGTGTGTAAAATTTAAGTCAGGGTGTGCAAATATATTTTTAAGAAAAAAAATTATAGTATTAAACTAACAAAAAAAAATATTTTTTATATATAACTTCTTTTTTGGAAGTCATGGGGTTCATTTAAGCCCCCTGAGAATAGTGTAGCACCGCCCATGCACATGCCTTTGTTTGTACATTGCTCTTCTTCACCCTTTATTTATTTATTTATTTTCATTATGTTTCTTTTCCTTCCTCCTAAGTTGCCTACTCCTTCTTCTTCTTCTTCTTTTGTTTTTTCTTTTAGACGTTGCCTTTGGGCATCATTTTTAAGAAGGGTACATAAGTAAATTTATATAAACTCACTTTTTCCATATTTTCACTTTTTCACTCCCAACCAAACAAAAAGGAGAGAAATTAAAATTTTTTCTATCCTCCCACCATTTTCTATCATTTCACTTTTCCACTTCATAGTCTACATAGTATGATATATTTGCACTTTATTTATACTAAGACCATTCGCATAATAATCTACTTTTTTATTTTATACAATTGTTTTTTCAAAAATACCCACATTAGATGATCTATTTTACAGTACATTTCATTTAAATAGTATTTCTTTAGCAATTATTTATTACTCTCTCTATTTGAATATATGAGTAAAAAAAGTTTTAAAAAATATATTTGCATACGAATAGTAAGAGCGATTACATCTGTAGGTGCAAAATAGAAAAAGTGCACAATGTTACACATTTTTGCTCAAAATCTACCTATATCATTCCATCTATAATAGTATGCATATCCATTATTGCTACAATAACCGTGTATCTGATTTTCTCTCTCCTCTTTCATCCGATTCTCTCTAGTCCCCCTCTATCTTATCTTGAATCCAACAACATGTTCTGCAAATCTACACAAATCATCAAATTCTTCAAACTCATTCTAAATCTAGATCCTAAACTCATTAAACCCATATAAATAAACAAACCCAAATTGCAAAAGAAGAAGAAGAAGAAGAGGAAGAAGAAAAAGAAGAAGAAATCACCACAAACCCACAATCAAACCCAAATTGCAAACCCAAAATCACCGCCCATAATCAAACACAAATTGCAAAAGAAGAAGAAGAAGAAGAAGAAGAAGAAGAAAGACATAGATAAGAATGTTCATAAAAAAAAAAAAATAAATAAAAAAGAGAGTGTGTGTGTTCAGGTGGGTTGGTATGAAATAATTTAAAAGTGAGAAAAATGGTTATTTAAATAAAAGATGATGTACAATAGACTGTCTGATGTGGGTGTTTTTGCAAAATGGCCCTGTAAAATAGAAAAAAGTAGATTTTTATGTTAAAATAGAAAGAAAATTTATTTCAACATAATAACCTACTTTTTCTATTTTACACAAGCATTTTACAAAAACTTCAACATTAGATTATCTGTTATACACTTTATTTTCTTTAAATATTCATTTTTTATTATTTAACCTACTGTATCAAAACAATCTCTCTCTCTCTTTCACACACACACACACACACACACACACACACACACACAAAATGAAAAACTCTCTCTCGCCTCTCAACTCTTCGCTTCTTCTTCTTTTTCTTTGTTGGGTTTTGATTTTGGGTTACGGTGGTGGGTGGGTGGTGATGGGTTTTTGGATCTCGTTGGGTTCATTGTAATTTTATTCAATGTTTTGTACCTTGTATTTATTGTGGGATTTGATTGTAAGGGTTGTGTGTGAGAGAGAGAATGTGAAGACTCAAGCAAATTGAAGGCTGAAGAGTTTTTGCGGGTAGCTCGCGACTAAGCATCCCGTGAAATGATGCATGTGCCTTGCACATGACTGGAATGCGAAGAGTTAGGAAAGGACGGAGACAGCTGTGTTTCGTGAGTAGCTCGCGGGTAAGGCCTTCCCGCAAGACACTTGCGAAACATTCTATTTTGCTAGATCGTCCTTTCTAATGCACACTTTCTATACTCACACTATATATACCCACATTACCCACAAATGTCGATGAGTGATTATGAGAGAAAACTCTAGCCACAAACCTTGAGAGTTAGAGATTGTTATACCCACAATCTTCTACACAATTGCTTGTGGATTTTCCTTAACTCCTACCTCTCATTTTCATATCCTTGAGAGGTTGATAGCCCAAACACTTACCATACCCTTTCAGAGTATTTGGTGAGATTTTGGTGTTGTTGGGAAGCATTGGAAGAAGCCAAGGATGGAAAATACAACATGGAGCTTGTTGTGGGATCCGGAAAGCTAGACAAGACACGGTTTCGAGAAGTCTTGTTGGAGTAGGAGCTTGGAGGGCTTAGGTACATCAGGTAGATTAGGCTTGGAGGGTCTCTTTCTAACCCATGTATCCCAACTGATTGTTTAGTGGATCGATTACCGCTTGGAGCACGACAGAGAGGTTTTATGCCGAGGACTTCAGTTTCCTCTTCGATAACACATCGCGGTGTTGTCTTTGTGTTTGCATCTTTCTTCCCTATTCTTTTACCTTTCATTTTACTGCTGTGTTATTATGAATATGGGTTAGAGTAGCTTGTTTGTTTATACGCTCGCATTTACTCTTTTTCACACTTAGTAAAAGTTAAAGTAAAATCTATCGAGCCGTAATTTTTATTTGGGGGTCTAAATAGCTCTTGTGTTTTTACACATTTTAGAGCATTCAGGAACCTAGGCTGTGGTGACCAAGGGGCTTCTCTACCTCAGAACCAGACTATTGAAATGTCAATCAAAGGGCTTCTCTACTTTGACCTGATGAAAGGTAACCAAGGGGCTTTTCTACCTCGGAACCAGAGCTATGGTGACCACAAGGCTTCTCTGCCTCAATCTTGATGAAAGGTAACCAATGGGATTCTATACTTTGGAACCGAACTGTTGAAATGTCGATCAAAGGGCTTCTCTACTTTGACTTGATGAAAAGTAACCAAGGGGTTTCTCTACCTTGGAACCGGAGTCGTGGCAACTAAGGGGCTTCTCTACCTCGATCTTGATGAAAGGTAACTAAAGGGCTTCTTTACCTCGGAATTGGACTATTGAAATTTCAATCAAAGGGCTTCTCTACTTTGACCTGATGAAAGGTAACCAAGGGGCTTCTAGCTGCTAATAGATGGGGGAGGATCCATCTTAGCTGATGGTGGTGGCTCTGAGTGCTCGACCTCTTTTTCCTTTGGTGCCTTTGAAGGTTCAGAGGTGACTTTTGTGGTGCCCACATCAACAGGTTGAGTAGTTGTAGAAGCTTTGGCAAGAGGTTGAGTGGTTATAAGAGCCTTGGGAGTAGGTTGAATGGTTGCTTGGAAGGATGGTGGGGCTGCTATTTGCAATGCTGGAGGATAGAAGATGTTTTCTATTTTCCTTAGATCCAAGGGAGCTTCTACTCTGGCCAGGTTCAATGCCCCAGTCCATACCTGGAGATAATAGCCTCAGCAAACTCCTATGACTTGGGCCTTTAAAGCATCCTCTATCTTCTTCACTCCAATATCATAACTGGACTGCTTGGCCTGAGCAAGAGCCTCCTCTTTCTTCTCCAACTTTTTTTTTTCCTGAATCTCAATCTGCTCCCAAGCAATAGCCAGCTACTCCTCAACCTTTTGAAATTGCTGATGCTGATCGTTAGCCTGTTTCTCAGCATTGGCCAAAGCAACTTCAGCACTTTTCCTTTCTCTATCTACCTCGGTCAGCTTTGTGCCAAGGTCTTTAGTTTTCTTTTTAGCCATGGCAAGAGTCTTAACAGCAGATATTCAGCATACCTCCTCGTCTTTCAACTGGGCATGTGCCCGATCCACCCATTCCTCAGCAATGTTTGTTGTTTGGATTGCCTGAAAGAAAGCAATAATGTGAGGAATAGCCTAGAAGTAAAATATTTAAAATAAGAATATTTACATATGTGGTACATAAATAAGTTGAGGCTCATATCATGGCAAGGTTCCTTTTCAGGGTTAGGAAAACCTCGTGCTTTTTTAGAGACCTTAGGTCGGCCATGTCCTATGGCAAAAGTAAGGGCTGCTCTAGAGCGTTGGCCACGTAGCTCACTTTTCCCTTCTAAAAGTCTCTCATGGAGGAGTCCAAATGAAGAGGGGCTTCACCCAACTCAAGTGATGGGTTCCAAATCAAAACCCTAGGGCGGCGCTCAGAGACCACCTCTATGCCCGAGCCCTCTGCCATGTTTTTTCTTAGTGCAACTTTAGCAGCTTTTGTCCCTTTCTAGGGCTCGAGGTCTTTTGAGGAACAACTTCACCCTCCTCGGTTACTTCTTTACTCTTTCTATCACTTTTTCTTTTCTTTTTGGGTTGTTCGGAAAGGGAATCATGGGTAGGAAGGGGAGTTGGAGGTCGAGGTTGGATGGCTACCTCAAGTGTGTACCCCTCTGTGTGTGACTCCAATAGCTCAAGTAGACTGGTATCCTTCCTATGTTGGAGTACCATAACTTCTTGAGTATCAATCGTCTCTCGGTCAGTGCTAATTTAAGCAGAGGGTAGAGACCTAGAATTGGTGCTTGGAGACTCTATAGGGTCTAGTTGGTCAAAGACTTCAAAGTCTCCTTTAAAATCTACCACCTCAATGATTTTGATTGTTTCTTCCTCTCGTGCTAAACTCGGGGAGGGCGCTCTGTCCTCGACTATGTGTTAAACGGGCAGCACGGCTTGATGACTACCTTCAAGAGGAGGACTAGTAAGGAATCCAAGTACTGCAACATTAATTTGCTTCAGCCGAGGATCCTTTGCTTTGATGATGTTCTTTGGGGATTGAAAGCTGGATGAAATCGGCTTGTACCAAAGGATTACGTGGGCGGAACGCAGTTGTCCATTCGTGTGTAGAAAGATCTCAGACTGAAGAATTCTGGTGAGGTCTGCCTCGTTAACCAAGTTGAAATTGGGGGCGGTATGGTTTTTGTCTACCGAAATCCAAAAACAAAAGAACAATTAAAAGAAGAAAGAGAGAAGACATGCAATAGCTAAAAAAGAAAAAGGGATTTAAGATTAAAGCTTCTATTATTTGAAGGGGTTGCTTATTTTGGGCTCTATACCCTAAAGTCCAATTCATTGGTATGTCATAAATAGTTAAATTGTTTAATTATATAAGACAATTTATAAATGAACTAATGAGACATTATCATAGTCCTTGAGATGCATTGTATGTGATTTATGTGATTTAGTCACAGAAGATATAAATTACAAGTTCCTTGTAAACTCAAAATATAGTTTGTAGTCGGTGATGAAATTAGGTGTTTCATCTGCGAAGACTATAACACATCAATTAAGATGGTTTGTCTTAATCATGGAAGTGAAGACTTCTAGTTGATGTGTCTTAAGAGTTACGACATATTGAATTGGACCGCTGTAAAATTAATTATTCAATCAACAACTATCACTTGAATAATTAATCTCACAACTTCTAATTTTATAGACTCTCAATACTGAGAGGATAGTGAACATGATCATGAAATGTAGGTTACTTTGATATATCAGGAGTGAGATCTCATAGTCACGGTCAAAATCTCAGTATGTTGGGTAATCACATGTAGTGTTAAGGAAACACATATTCTCAAGATAGAATCCATAATCTCTTTTTATAGAGACATGAAATATCCCCTTGAGATAAGTTTAATGGGAACTGGTTATTCAGGGTGCCCACTTTAGTAAGGAGTTACTAAAACTTATATTTATTAAAATTGGATTTCAATAAATGTGAATAACTAAAAGATTAAACCAGGTACTCAATGATAAAATAGTTGTTTACAAAATGACAGTATATTATGACTTTGTTCACTATGGATATTTCATGAAAAGGGTCAAATGATATCATTAGAGTCTTAAGATATAATTTATTAATAAGCCTTAGAGTGTAATTATGTTTATATAGTGGTATTAAATATAATTTGGACTTATCAAGAGTTGACAGATAAATCTAAGGCTCATTGGAGCTAGAGTCTTATTTGTTTCCTTTGGTCCCATCTCAAGCCATAAACTAAAACCCAATTGGGCAAGTTCAAAAGGCTAGCCCAATTAGATAACCAGTTATGTATAAGGAGAGAAATAGACAGAATTTTCAGAACATAGAAAATAGAAGATGGAAATGGTGTGTATGTGAGTGTAAGCCACTCTCTTATTCTTCCTTGAACATATACATGTAAACTGATTGAGAGACCACACTTCTTGGGTACCATGTGAAATTGGAATGAAGATTAGAGGTATTCTCAAGTCTTGGTTTTGAATTACACTGCATCAAGGTATGCTCTCTATTCTTTGTTCTAGAATTCAAGGTTACATGTTATCTCTTATGAATGAAGTAGATTCTTGTTTGTTGCTTTCACTATGTGTTTTGTATGAGATACAAAACCAGATTTTCCAACAGCTTAAGCCTAGGAAGCCCCACTTGGTTGCCTATCTCATGTTGAACAATGTAGGACATCGTGCCATTCACCTGCAACAATTAAGAAGTCTTGGTCTAGGCCCTTGTTGGATTCGGGGAAACACGAAATGAGTTTGATCGAGGGAACCCTAGTTTTGAGGTAATACCCGATGTCCTTAAGGTATTGGCAATTATATACCCAGTTAACATTGTGGTGGGTAAGGTTTACCCTCATTTTTAGGTTAAGGGCATTAACACTACCTATTATCCTAAACAGATTTGGAGAATATTGGGTTGGGCAAAGTCTATGTGCAATTAAAAAATCCCTACTCACCCTTCCCATAGGAATTTGCATTCCCCCCTCTATAAAAGCTATCATAGGAATCACCATAGCCCTTTTTGGCCTAAGACCCTGCCAATCCACAAGAAGGCAATGTTGTATGATAACCCCGGGTGGTATATTATATTGGGTTTCAAAGGCTTCTATGCCCTCGGGAGTATCTACCAGACTGGCAAACCTACCCATTAGAGAGGTGGAAGGAAAAACTGCTAAAGAATAAGGAAAAGAATTATAGGCTGAGGAAGAATAGGAACCTAAAGTCAATATATGAACTAAACGGTACTTACAGAGAAGAAGGAAAGGAGCACCTCAGACCTTTTCTTTGAAAGTCTGAAAATTTAAGAAATGGAAGAAATGGAACCCCCCCCCCCCCCACCCTTCTTTACATACGAAGGCAAAGGGAGCGGGAAATTTCCCACTCGAATTCCCATGAAAAATCTCTATTGTAGGATTATCATCGCATCGTAGAACGTGGGGGACAAATTGCTGTGTGAAACAATTAATGGGGCGTTGCAAATGCCAAAGCATCAATAGCGTATTCAAAGCAGGTGAAAAGACGATATCACGTGGGAATGTTCACTATGTGTATGAAGTTCGGAAGAAAAAATTAAAACCCCACTTCCCTTAGGAGAGGAAAGATGTGGATTTTGAGGGGCTATTATAAGGATAAATAGGCCTAGCAAGAATATTGGGTCGTGGACCGTGCCCGAGGACATGTAGGAGCCCGAGGATGGTCGAAAGGTTTGATAAGCTGTGGGGTCAATCAGGCGAGGATAAGGGAACATAATAACAGATGGGCGATAGATCTTGAGGAGCCGGGCCTCCTCGGAAAGTATTATGGCAGGGTGGAGCCCAGCTATCCCGGAAGTTCTGTACAAAAGGGAACTGTTCCTCTGAGGATAAATATCAAGGAAAGTAGCCAACAATAAGGGAGGAAATATCCAGGGAGAAGGCTGCTACCATCACATTAAATGCTTTACACTAAACCACCTAACCGCATTTATGTAGAGATGACACATGAACAGTGATATCTTAGTTTACAGTTATCCACAAAGCTTCCAGGAGGCTTCTAATGGGACAAGCGTCCAAGAGATCACCTATATGATCAACAAGTGGAAGGCTAAGATGAGGATGGAAGAACTATATAAGGAAAAGGCCCCCGTGAAAAATGGGGCATGTAATCTGGGAAGTAAGAAAAAAAGAAGGAACATCTTTTACTTAGAAAAACTTGAGTGAATATAAGAACACTTCATCCTCAGATCTGACCAAGGAGTGTTATATTTTTTAGATTGTGTTTTCTTATCTTCGTGGTATGAATCCAATCAATTAAGGCCCATACTTGATTTGCAGAGTCTTTTTCTTATAAAATCCACTCTCTAACAAATATACTGTTTTGGGCTTGTTGGGCCATCATCCATTTCTGGTGGGCTGAAATTCTAGTCCTTACAGTTTTTATTTGAATTTCAATTGGAACATGGGGTGTTTCAATGAGGATATATGGTAGTGCCTAAATTTAAGGAGTATGGATGAGGAAACTGGAAATTAAAAAAAAAAAAAAAAACAAACAAACAAACAAGAAAACAAAAACTTGAGATTAGGAGTTAAGGGAACTGGAAAAAAAAAAAAGAAACCAATGAGTCTTGATAAAGCAAAAAAAGAAAAAAAAAATTGGAATGTGGTATTGAATGAAATATCTAAGTGTACTGAGAAGTTTTTTTTTTTTTTTTTTTAGATAAGTTTTTTTTTTGTAAAAGAAATCTTTTGGATAAGTTTGTTTTAAAGACATTGGAGGAGAATTTTCTATTTTGTAGGTATTTTACGTGGAGTTGGAGATATATTTTTACCGGGTTATTCCCAAGTTTTTTTTCCTTATTAAACAATATGGATATTTTTGAACCACATAAAAATTCAGTCCAAAGAGGGAAATCCTGTTAGGAGAGTGTCCTGTTTTTTAGGCATTTTAGATATAGTTGGAGATAGTTTTGGTCCTATTAAACATAGGGTCTAGAAGTATTTTTAAACCACATAAAAATCTAGTTCAAAGAGGGGAACCCTGTTATAGATAGTACGGATTGGCTGATTAACAAGTACCCTTAGCGCATTTGTTAATTAAACAATTTTAAAAAGTTATGATATTATTTTTATGGAAAATATAAAAAATTGTCGTAATTTTTTTTCCCCCATAAAAAATTTCTAAAATTATTCTTAAATCAATACTCTTATAAAGTCCATTGTCTTTCCACGTAAAGGTATGCTAGATCCAAATGTCATAGAGAAATAATTAATTAAGTCTTTTATTAAAAAGCCAATATAAAAATGAGGTGGCAACCAGGTATACATCTTGCAATAGTGCCCCCTTCACAACAGATGAAGGGAACAAAAACTACATCACTATATGGGTAAAGATCTACTACCATATAGATCTTAGGTAGCATAGATTGTCTCTGCAAGAGAACAATTATGCCATTACTGCTATCCGATTATGCTATTACTATCGTATAGAAGAATTTCAAGGGCACACGGGATTTCCTTCCTTGTCCTTCCAGTTATTGTAGCAAGGGCAACGAAAGGTACACTTTGGCTTGCAATCTGTATGTCACAATTAGAGAATTACTGTTCATCAGATCACTTAAAATCATGTACTTCTTCATAAGAATAACAAAATTAGTAGAATGTGTTTCATTTGAGCACAAGAACTGTACAAATATGTATCTGAAGGACGAAGCTTCGCAGCCTGTTTCATGAAATATATACACATTAGAATTTGACACAAAGCATAAACCATTTAGAGTAACAAAATATGAAAAACAAGAGACTGTGTATAGACACACAAGTGTGCAAACAACTGAAAACGTGAGTTAAAGACACGATTTCAAAAAACAAAAGCTAGAAAAATGTTGTACCTCAGCAATATCAGAGAATGTGATTAAGAGAAGTAAAGAAACCAGCAACAAGAGAGAGGTGTACGGACGCCCTGCCATATCTATATTAGAAGCTGCGTAAACTCTAGTGCTAAACTAATGAAGTAATAATTTTCTCACAAAAAGGACAAATTATATTTTAAAAAAGAAAAGAAAAAAAAGAATAACGTGGCCGCTGATATGGCGCAACGTAAGAACAGTAGCATTAAACGTTACACTTCAGCTTTTAGTAATATATAGTTAAGAAAATAAATTTTTTTTTAGTTATTTAAATTTAACCAGTTACTTTGAGTTTAAATGTCATTAGAAAAATAAATTTGATTTGAACTTAAAATTCACCAAGAGGTAAGTTTCAAAAAAATATCATATTTATTTCTGTGTTTTTTTTTTTTTTTTTTTTCAAAATCTAATTATTAGCTCTTCCTTTTATATATATATACATATATATATAAATATATATAGATATTTATATGTATAAACATATTTATCTTTTTTCAAGGGGCAAATTTTTTTTATTATTTATTAATCAAGGAGGATAAACTAAACTAAATACTTATTATTCTAACAATAGGCAGGAGCTTTAGGGGAGGTAGGGGCAATTGCCCCCCAGCCTCTGTCAATGGGCATACCCACATAGTCATCGATCCATACACAATGCCTCTTAAATATCAATCTTTAAGGCCACCATTTGAGTCTTAAAGCATGTCACTCGAAAGATTTATGATCAATCTACACAATGCTAAAAGAATCAAGTAAAGCAAAGCCACCACAAACCTTTTGCGAGTATCATATTTTGTTTTAAGACAAGTTAAGGATATAAAATTAAAGTTAAAAATTTTAACTTGAAGTTGAAATTTAATAAAATTAGGACACACATTTTATGCTAAGAAAGAATGGGTTCCATGCTAGTGACTCTTGCAAAACCAACTTTGATGGGGCAATTTTTGAGGATTCTGATGAAGCAAGTATCAAAGTGGTGATTCAAAATTGTCACGACAGTGTTATGGCAGCCTTGTCAGAAAAAATTTCAAAGTCTTCTTCTGCGGTTATCTTGAAATTTAATAAAATTAGGACACATTTCACAAGCGCCACACTACGCTGTTTGACACTCATAAGATACTTCCTGGCTAATTTAGCAATTATATCCTGAGGCACAACTGATTTGTTTATGCATTTAGAGAGAAATAAGTAATTATTTGTCTAATCACTCAAGCAACAAGTTCAAATTTTTAATTATTTTAATGTTAAATATTTGTGTTTCCTCTTTATTCTTTTTTTTTTTTTTTTTTTTTGAAGCCATGTTTTCTCTTTCTAATGAGATATAATATAATTGAAGTTGATTTTCAAAATATACTTGGATTATATAATAATTTCTTACAAAAAATTTTCAAAATGTAGTATGCATTGTGCGAGATATTGGCTAATAAAAATTGAGGATGGAAATAAGCTTGTTTTAAAGACATTGATTAGTAGGAGAATGTCCTATTTTGTAAGTATTTTACTTGGAGTTTGAGATATAGTTTTACCAAGTTATCCCTAAGTTTTTTTTTTCCCCTATGAAACATATTCTAGAGATATTTTTTAACCACATAAAAGTCTAGTCCAAAGAGGAGAATCCTGTTAGAAGTGTCTCCTATTTTTTAGGCATTTTATATAGAGTTGGACATAGTTTTCTCCCTATTAAACATAGGATCTAAGGGTATTTTTAAACCACATAAAAATTTAGTCCAAAAAGGGGGATCCTGTTATAGATAGTATAGATTAGCTGATTCACAGGTACCCATAACGCATTAAGTTATGATATCATTTTTATGGGAAATATAAAAAGTTGTCACAATTTTTTTCACCATAAAAAGTTTCTAATTTTTTTTTTTTTTAATCTGAAAAAGATTCTAAAATTATTCTTAAATCAATACTCTTATAGAGTCCATTGTCTTTCCATGTAAAGGTATGTATGCTAGGTCCAAATGTCATAGAGAAATAATTAATTAAATCTTTTATAAAAAAGCCAATATAAAAATGAGGTGGCACCCAGGTATACATCTTGCAATAGTGGCCCCTTCACAACAGATGAAGGGAACAAAAACTATATGGGTAAAGATCTACTATCATACAGATCATAGGTAGCATAGATTGTCTCTGCAAGAGAACAATTGTGCCATTACTGCTATCTGATTATGCTATTACCATCGTATAGAAGAATTTCAAGGGCACATGGGTCTTCCTTCCTTGGTCTTCCAGTTATTGTAGCAAGGGCAAACTTGCTTGTTGCCCTGAGTGCCAGGAGGAACACAGAGGCACTTTGCGCAGCACTTTAGGCAGAAAAACATGCATGGCTTCTTGTGTGAAGTTGCCGAGCAACGATAGGTACACTTTGGCTTGCAATCTGTATGTCACAATTAGAGATTTACTGTTCATCAGATCACTTAAAATCATGTACTTCTTCAAAAGAATAACAAAATTAGTAGAATGTGTTTCATTTGAGCACAAGAACTGTACAAATATGTACCTGAAGTACGAAGCTTTGTAGCCTGTTTCATGAAATATATACACATTAGAATTTGACACAAGCATAAACCATTTGGAGTAACAAAATATGAAAAACAAGAGACTGTGTATAGACACACAAGTGTGCAAACAACTGAAAACGTGAATTGAAGACACGATTTCAAAAATCAAAAGCGGGAAAAGTGTTGTACCTCAGCAATATCAGAGAATGTGATTAAGAAAAGTAAAGAAACCACAAACAAGAGAGAGGTGTACGGACGTCCTGCCATATCTATATTAGAGGCTGCTTAAACTCTAGTGCTAAACTAATGAATTAATAATTTTCTCACAAAGCAAAATTGAGAGATGTTGAAGCAATGAAATTATAAGGGATATTTTGGAATGTTCAATATGCAATTCAGGAAGAATAAGTCTTGTGCCACATAAAGTGGCACAACAAATGCAACAACTCGCCCATGTGACGAGTTGTGGTTGGTGGAGGGGTGAAAATTATAAGGGATATTTGAGACTAATTAATATGCAATTTAGGAAGAATATGTCTTGTGCCACATAAAGTGGCACAACAAATGTAACAACTTGCCCATGTGGCAAGTTGTGATTGGTGGAGGGGTGAAATTGTAAGGGATATTTGGGGATGATCAATATGCAATTAAAGAAGAATAAGTCTTGTGCCACGTAAATTCGCACAACAAATGCCACCACTCGCCCATGTGGCGATTTGTGGTTGGTGGAGGGGTGAAACTATAAGGGATATTTATAAGGGATATTTGGGGATGATCAATATCCAATTACGGAAGAATAAGTCCTGTGCCACATAAAGTGGCACAATAAATGCCACAACTTGCCCATATGACAAGTTGTGGTTGATGGAGGGATGTCCCACATGGATCCACCACTACCCTACACCAATATTAATATGACTTTAATAAAAACTTACTATAATTTATTTTTCATATATAGGTTAAATTATTCTTAAAAGTATAGCAATATGCTTAGAAAGTTGTATATCGTCAAATTGAATTGATTTCTCTTAAGAAATTATGTAGAATTCAACTTTTTTCTTCTATTATTTTAATTATTTACAATTTGAGTTCATGCTAAAAACCTAGGATTTGAAACTATGAAAGAGTCAAGTATTGAAGGAAAAAAGATTAGTAGAGGGATCGAGCATTAGGAATTTAATGTCACGAGAAAATAATATATATATATATATATATTTAGTTATTTAAATTAAACCAGTTTATTTGGTGTTTAAATGTCATTAGAAAAATAAATTTGATTTCAGCTTAAAATTCACCATGAGTTAAGTTTCAAGGAAATATCATATTTATCTGTGTGTTTTTTTTTTTTTTTTTTTTTTTTTTTTTCAAAATTTAATGTTTAGCTCTTCCTTTATATATATTATATATAAACATATTTATCTTTTTTCAAGGAACAATTTTTTTTTTTTTTTTATTCATCAAGGAGGATAAACTAAACTAAATACTTGTTATTATAATAATAGGTAGGAGCTTTAGGGGAGGTAGGGGCAATTGCCCCCCAGCCTTTGTCAATGGGCATACCCACAGTCATCCATGCACAACGCCTCTTAAATATCAATCTTTTAGGCCACCTTTTGAGTCTTAAAGCATGTCACTCGAAAGATTTATGATCGATCTACACAATGCCAAAAGAATCATGCAAAGCAAAGCCTCCACATGCAAACCTTTTGCGAGTATCATATTTTGTCCGTCATCGTTTTACATGCAAAAATTCCAATTTCAATCTAAAACTGTAAAAAATAATTTAATTTTTCCTAATCGAATGTTGGATTAATCAATTTTAAAGGTCCAAAGTCAAAATAACCAAAATGCCCTTTGTTGACCTAACTTTGACTAAGTTAACTGATAGTCAAACTATTCAAAATCTCACCCTGATCACTAAATTTCATCATTTTACATTAAAATCCATATTGCAAAACACTTTCCACAAGTTTGATCACGATCAACTCGGGTTTGACCAATTATCTGATTGTTCAATCATGATCAATTCAAGTTCATATCAAAGATATTTGAATTCAATTTTAAAATGACTACTCAAGAGATCATATCAGACTTAAAATGAGCACTATGTCACGAAAATACTAAAAAAAGTGCTCAACACTTTGTCAGTTTTGAGAATAGGTGTTCATAAGTTTGATAATAATTTAATCTTGATTAAATTATAATAAAACAACCATCAATTGGCCCAAAGAAGGAGTAATTTGAAATATCTCATGATGAATCCAAGTTTGGCATACTTGGATCGGAAAATTTTCCACTTGAACAAAAAGAATTTGCAAAAATATAAAAATAAAATCTATGAATAAAAACTTGATTTTGACACTATATCCAAAGCATCTAGTTTGCCAAACATGAAAATCGGAACCAGAAATTGGATAGCTTTAGAAAATATACATCATGATATTATCAACGAATCCTCACTTGAACAAACATAGGTGGAAAAGACAGAAAAGTAAAGTCACTAAGATAGGAAAATTTTTGGAAAACCCATGAAAATTGAGTAGAGGTGCTCTCTTTGTGTTTGGATTTTTCACGGCTGATTAAAATTGGATCCAAAATGTTGGTACTTTCTTGAAGTAGAAGTGATTATCTACATCCTGGAAGAAACGACATCTTAAGATTAGGTCCAAATTTTGGGGAAATGGACATTTGTCTATAATTTACAAACTATGAAGCAAAATGCTCATGTTTTGAAACTATTTAGTAAAATGCTCTTATTTTTGAAACTCGATTTTAACAAAACCAAGTTCTATGTAAAACTCGATATCCCTAAAATCGAGTTTTATGTATATTTTAGGCCAAAATGGGCAAATGCCCTTTTTTCGGAAATTAAACATCTTTGTGCCCTCATTCTGAAACTAAATAGGGAAATGCCCCTCTTTTGTAACTCGATAATCTTAAAATCGAGTTATATGAAATACTCGATACTCCTATGATCGAGTTATACACAGGTTTTTCCCGCACTGCTGGCATTTTTTTTTTTGAATCTCTACATAACTCGATTATTTAAAAATCGAGTTAGTTATATTGTTATAAACCCTGATTTCGTACTGTCTTTGTGTCAGGTGGAGTGTTTCAATGTAACTCGATTCCTGTAATATCGAGTTATAAAGTCGAGTTACTTGATATCCGTAAAGTCGAGTTATTCTCTTATAATTTCTGCACACCTTCTCCCACTCAGTGTGCCTTGCTCTCTGCTGAACTGAGGACTTTCTGCTGAACTGAGTTGGAACTCCTCCACGGATCAACAGCAGCTTTCTTCAAACTCAATTGAAATTTGTATCACCTCAGGTAAAAAATTCACATCACAATTTTAGGGCAATGTTATTTTCATTTGATATTGTACTAAATTTTGATTTTTTAGGTTGAATGAATGTGAAGTAAGTACATTGGTGTGATTTTGGTTATTTGTTGTAGTAAACGTTGGTGAGAAGAGAATGAAATAATTTCTTTACTATAGCAACATTTTGTATTGCACATAATCATCATTGGTCAGACATTTACAACAACATTTAGTGTTGAAGACAATGTGTAGACATTACCAACAATGTCTATTGTTTATGGTCAAATGTTGGTGTTAGTGTTAGTATTTCATTTTTAGCATGCAATAGTACACACTTTTATGAATGTCTTTGCTGTGTACCATTCTATGCAGGATTACATTATTTAGCAACAGTTGATACACACTGTTAACTTGATCATTTGGTGTTATTGTATTCAGTGTCAATGTCTGGTTCTGGCAACCCACAACTCTATAGGCCTCATGATGTGTTCACTGCTATGGGTCGTTGTTGGGTATTGGAAGATGGGTTCAGCTATCCAATCAATCCGAATTTGCAAAATAGTGCTTACGTTCACAATACCATGAGACAGGAGTGGGCTTGGTTATTTCGTGAACAACAAATGTTTTATGATGAGTTGGTTGGTTTTAAGTTGCCAGTGCCTCGGCGACTCGCATCACAAATGCCCAGAGACAGCATCGACGAACTTCGTAAAGCATTGAACCGCATAAGAGAAGAAAATAATCGAATGAAGATACGTCTTAATCGATATCGGACCCAAGTCGAGATTCGAGAGTTAGTGCAGGAAGGGTGGTACGAGCATGCACAGTTCATGCAATCACTTCTTGTTGATCCCATTTATCAGTCAGACGTGGAGATGTCAGATGAAGAGTAATCGTGTCGTGTCGTGGTGTAATTAGATTTTGTTGGAGAACTATTTTGCTTAACTATGTGTTATATGTATGGTTGCATTTGTACTATGTAAACCTTATTATTGATTATGAGAAGCATGCAAATTATTCGTAATGTAGATTATTCTCACATAAGTCATAAAAGTCAAATATTCTCACACATGATGTTTTTCAATAAGCACGTACGACATAACACAGAAAACATAAAATAACTTACACTAACATTATTAACTTAACCATAGACATAACACACACACACACACACACACACACCACAGTGGTATTCATTCTGATAGGTAGTCCTCGTAGTTGAGGACATTGTTACGTTCTACCGGAGTGAGTTGCCTATTTGTTGCAACGGCTTGCTCCTCCGCCAATTGTAGCATATGATACCTGGACCTACGAAGTATCATAAGATTGTTCTCTTTTTTTATTTTCGTCACTGCACGCTCATATTGGTGCATGTTTTGTCGTGGCAGTGTGAGCGAGCTACGCTCGACAAGAGGCGCTCCGATTTGCAGGAGATCATTGTGCAGAGCGTTGGACTCGTTCATGCGAAAGTCCCACTCCTGTTGTAATCCGGCATAGTATTCCCTCTCGTCAGAATCTCTTTGCGTTCTATAGTTATTTGGAAAACGAGGTAGCATCCAATTACGCATTGACATTGGAAAATGTGACTTTAGATCGGTATGTGTAGAAGTTTTGCAAGGGTAGATGTATGTAAATGGGACTTCGGTATGTGTAGATGTTTTGCAAGGGTAGATGTAAATGGGACTTTATATAGGGGTTTTGCAAGGGCAAGTATTCAGGTGGATGTGACTATAAGTATTCACGTGAATAAAGATGATATGAGTTCACAGTATATTGTTCAGTGGCGTCTGTTGGTGCATGTGATTCGTTGAGGTAGCTGTTTCATATGGCTATAGCTTGTGCTACAGTAGCAGGCTGGTGATGTGTACTGCAAAAGAGGTTGCGTATTTATTCACGTGAAGACTATTCAACATTGATGTGCTTCATCTGACATGATTTGACGAGACAATGTTGAGCTGTGTTAAATGTATCATAAACTTCTCAGGGATGCTATAGGTACATCCTTTAAAAATGCTGCATTGCAAAAGGATGCATAGCTGTGTATTGACGTGCGTGTAGGTGATATGACTGGATAGTGTTCAACAGTGCAAAGCTATTGAGCAGCACTACGAACATCAATGTAGCAATAGGACCAATAACACCCGAAATTGATGCACAAAATTTTCTGCGCTGCTATGTGTATTGACGTGAGTGTGGATGGGTACTTCTGGTCAGGGTTCAACAATACTGAGCTATCCACCGTAGCTACAGTCATTGCTCACTATGGTGGAATTTGGCAAGTGTGATTGAAGAAAGCTGATAACAACATTAGGTTTTGTAATGGTTGGCAGGATTTCGCTGAATACCATTCTATCTGTTATGGTTATTTTTTAGTCTTCAGATATGAAGGAAATTCAAGCTTCCATATTGTTATATTTGATAAGACTGCCATTGAGATTCAATATCCACGTAGGAAGAATTGTAAATTGGAAGATCATCAGGTAAAAATATCAAAAACTTAGATGAAGATGATACAAACATTTCTTCTTTAATGTACAAACCCATAAAACATGAAGTCAGAGAAAAGTTTGTTCTTAAAAAATTACCGATTATGTCCAGAGGAAGAGAGAGAGAGCAATCCAAGCAGCCAAAAAATTGAAGTCTAAAAATCCTTCTTTCATGGGTATCTCGTGGCCACATAATATGGTGAGCCTTTATACATAATGTGATTATGATGTTCTCTTAAATCTGGCTTGGAAACATATATGGGAAGCAAGTATATTATTGGGAAGCAATTTGTCACACATCAATGTCTTGTGCTATTACCCTCCATCAAAACATATTAAGCAATGAGATTCGGGGAAGGCTGGGTTGCATTTTCGAAAGACAATAATTTAGAAAAAGGAGATGTCACTGCCAATGAGGTGATCGAAAGGACTCCTGTTGTGATTAGTGTCTCAATATTTCACTTGGTTGACCATCAGAGTTTGGACAAGGATAACCTGTTTAAAATTTAAACTAGTGATGTTTATGCTTATATTTAATTAGGGACTTTGATCACTACTATGGTTTATTTCTAATGGATGTGGTTTTAAGACTTTTCTCTGACCAGTTTGGTATGTCTTGTTCAAAACTATTTAGAATTCCTGTGCTTCATCTGACATGACTTGTTGAGACAGTACTGAGCTGTGTTCAATGTATCATAAACTTTTCAGCCATGCTCTGCATCCTTGAAAACGGTGCATTGCAAAAGAAGGCATATCTATGTATTGACTGGACAGGGTTGAACAGTGCGAAGCTGTTAGGCAGCACATGTAGCACTACGAACAACATCTGTGTACCAATGGTGGACAGCTCACACCCAAAATTGATGCATAGCCAATTCAGGGATGCTCTGCCTCTTCGAAAACGGTGCATTGCAAAGGGTTGCACATATGTGTATTCACGTGAGTGGGGATGGGTACGTGTGGTCAGGGTTCAATAGTTTCGAGATGTTGAGTATCACATGCAGAACTACATCAATCAAGTGTAGCAATGATGGACAACTTACCCCCAAAAATTTGCTTACACTTTTGAAGGGTCCTCTGCATCCTTGAAAATAGTGCATTGCAAAATGTTGCATATCTGTTTATTCACGTGAGCATGGATGATATGACTGGACAGGGTTCAATAGTGTCGAGTTGTTGAGCAGCACATGCAGAACTGCAAACATGACTTCGCTGAACAATGCCGAGCTGTGTTAGCCTTTTCCAACCTCACTTGCCAAATGCTAGTATTACGAGCAGTGAGTGTAGCAACAGTAGAGAGTTTTATCCCCCTGTTTCCCTACAAACTTTTCAGGGAGTCTTTGCAGGTAGAAAATGTAGTTACATTTTCTCAACATCAATGTAAAATTACATGAAGAAAACTATGCTTCCAAGTTTTACATCAATGGCTTCCGATCATCACAATTGCAATATTAGGGAGCTTTCAAGCAATGCTACAACAAACCAATAACTTGAATGAAACATTTGAAAGGCTGATCAGGCTTTTAGGCCTTTACCTTATTTTTAAGCAAACCAAATATCGTTGTGAGAGTGTGTTGGGTGAGCCATATGGATTTTCAGTGAGTGAGTGGTTAGTCTGGTTTGGACGAGTCTTTATGTAATGTATCTATATAAAGTAGGACACTATTACAACTAAGATACACAGATACGTGCATATTATATCGTGACTCAAACAACTCATATAAAAGAATTATTCGTATTATTGAATCATATGCGCGGTTGGTCTATGTGGTTTGGATCAGTCTGTATGTATTGAATCTATTAAATTTTCCTACAAGTAATGTGCAATAAATATAATTTAGAGGCATTTCACTTCCTAAGGTTTTCCCTACATTACAAAGCAAAGGACATTGTTCGTCCATGACCCACATTGCTTGAATGTAGCAACAAAGAACACGTATGAAAAAAATGAGAAAGTGATTTCACATAAACTTAGCCAAAAGTAATAAACAGTTAATCTTTAGAGTTGTAAAAGTTGAACATACATAATCATCATTTGTCACACATTAACAATAACATCATGTATTGCACATAATGTGTAGACATTAACAACAACGTCTAATGTTCGTAGGTAGAAATTTTTGGAAATCATCATTGCTTGAATCTGAGAAGTCTGAAATATCTGTTTCATCATCTAACGCAGTAATTTCATTAATAGACTTCATGGCTCGCACTTGCGCCTTCCCCTTTAGATGCTTCCTAGCTTTTTGGATTGCGTGAAAACGGTCTAGTCGCCTTTGCATTTGATTGTTCTCTTGTTCAAGACGAGCAAGTATGTTGGCAGGTTCATCTCTAGGTAACTTGGCAGAGCGTGCCTTAGGAACTCGTAACCCGTGCCATCGACAATACACCTCTAACTCACACCTCTTCTCGTATAGGGTTGACCATGGTGGTTCTGCTATAGTGAACTCTATTGCGGTGGTATCTGTACTTAGTTTTGTAGGTTTGCCGACCATGATGTGTCCGACGCTTCCAAGACTCTCATACGTGTATATTGGCATATTAACGAAATCTCTCTTCTTTCCAACCCATTTTCCTCCATAGTGGTCTGTGTATGTATGTAGTTGTTGATCTGTTGGAACTTGTGATGATGCATTTGTTGAAGTAGGTCCAAACTTGTTTCGCATTGTACGATTTGATGTTGAGGCATTGCAACTCATAACTTAATCAATCTACGAAGTTAGCGGGGTAGAAAGTTAACATTATATCACTGGTGCATTTATAACCTCATTTCACGGTCCAGGCATTACAATTTCACTTATTAGGGCCTGTCATGTCAAACCCTTCAGGAAAAACGCTATATGAACAGGATTTTAAATGTTCCTAATGTCACATCAAAGGTGGGCAGTAGTTGCAACAGTAGATGTAAATGAGACATCTGTGCATCCAATTTCACAATTCTGTATTCACGTGAGTGTGGGTGTGAAACAGTGTCGACCTGGGTATCCACATCGTGTAGAGCACCGAACATGACTTGACTAAGCAGCAGCGTCTGTTGGCGCATGTGCTGCGATTGAAGGAGTTTGATATGACTACAGTTGGTGCGACAGAAGCAGGCTGGTGACGTGTGTTTAGAGTTAGAACTTGGTCACCTTCAAACTTCGCTATATTAATTGTGTTTTGTCTTTCACCAGCAAGTTCGCAATATTAATTTATTAATTATGTTTGGTCTTTCACAAAATAAATTATGAAGATCACAGTGTTTTCTGTGATTTGGTCATTTTGAATGTCTGTAAACATCATGGTGTGTAAATATGACGGTGTTCATTATCTTTGGTCATTAAACATTTACAGGTTAAAAGCATCACTTTGGTCTCAGAACCATCACTCTTACAAATTACGTAGCGCCACAGGCTGAAACACTGAAATTTCTCTTGTAATCGTAGCCAATTGATGTGGGACTGCATTTGAGGGAATACCTACTTACTCGACTATTCGATCAAACATCGTGGTCAAAGACTTGTCGGTTTGAAGCGAGGCCCAATTTGGTCTGAATACCACATCTGTTATACCGTAGATGTTGGTGGTGGCTTGAGCTCCTGGTTATATCTGTTTAATTGTGGACTTTACCTTTACAAAATCTTAAACATCAAGGTGTTTATTATCGTTGGTCATTTTCAAGGATGGTAAAACGCTCTTCCCATAATTCGTGACTGTTGGTTAGAAGAGATTGCACATAGGTAAAACCATGTTCAACCCTGAAACTAAGCTCTCAAACAAACGCGTGCCATAATAATTTACAGGTTGAAAGCACCACTTTGCTCTTAGAACTTTGATGTTAGTGGCTTAAGGTCACTGTTATATCTGTTTAATTGTGTTTGGTT